>NC_040037.1:16565976-16721181 GCF_003713205.1 Coffea eugenioides
GCTCCATTTTTTATATGTGGACAACTTTACTCAGGTTTTTGGAGACTCGAATGATACGGTGGGAAAGGATTTGAATTCAAAATTTTATATTTATACTTTTTTCTCTGAACCAACCGATCCATCTATTTCCTCTTGGCCAATTGATATATGTCCCATGAATATTTTCATATTCTCTTTTGATTAAATTTAAGGAATAATTTCAAAAATCTTCCCTGAGGTTTCTAACAATTTCAATGAGATCCCTTGAGATTTTAAAAATTACACTTACCTCCTTGCCCATTTAAAATGACAATATTAGTCTTACCATTTTAATAAAACTCCCTTTGTTGGGTATGCATATAGAAAGAATGATATTTATAATTATTTTTTTCTTTTTCTTTTCTCTTCTTATTCCTCTTTTTTTTTTCATATTTTACATGTAAAACCACAGAACTATAAACTATAAATATTGCTTCTAGTCGTTATCATTACCAAATGTTGAATTAGTGACCATTTTTTTGACAACTTTGAATCTAATCTAATTTTTTGTTGATCCTTTTTTTCTTTGCACCAAAAACAACTGTGATTTAAAAAGAAACTGTCCAAAACTACTACTAAATTATTGATACCTCTAACATTTCAAAAATCTACAAACTCTAAAACGATTATGATAATACTTTCTTCTCCGACCTTCAGGGAATGCGTATCCCAAGTAAAGCACTATGTACAGTAGCTTGTCATAGTGATAAAACTATTGTAATAATTGTTTATTAAATAATAAATATAGGTATGGAAAATTTGATGCTTTTTTTTTTTATAATTGATGCTATATATTTTACGATTGTTTTGAAAAGCAATATAAACTATATAAACCAAGGACATTTTAGGATGTTCATTTAAATTTTTGACCAGTTCTAAGGTTTGGTTACCAAATGTATCAAATCAAAGGGCGGTAAGTACAATTTTTAATAATTTAAGGGAGCTCAATGAAATTGTTTAAAACCTTAGAGGACGTTTATGAAATTATCCCTACTTATAATCAACTTTGAGTGCTACAATCAACATAATGGGCAACCAGAATAAACTCCTAACTATGAAAGTACATGATTTGGAATGATTATAACAAAACCATTAAAATATTCTTCACCTAGGTTGCTGAAAATTATTGGGCCACACAGGATCACTTAGAGGTGGGCTGAAGTGAGAAAAAGTCCACAACACACCACAACTTTCAGCTGGGGAAGTTTTGGACTTTTTATTTGGTGTTCGAAAGGCTTAGAATATGGTGTTCGCAAGAAAGCCGTACAATTTAGTTCATTGAACCCTAGTTTTGGCCCTTTTGGAGTCAAATATTGTTTGGCGTATCCACAATTACCCTTTATTACACCCATGCATTATAAACTCTCCCATAGTAAGAATATAATGCCTATTACACGCATGACAGTCACTACATGCATAATTGAAACAAAAAAAGCTGAAAGAGTGGGACTCATTTGTCCAATTATTCAAAGCTTTGCAATAGTTTCATTTTATCCAATTATTCAAAACTTTTGCAGTGGTCCCTTGAATCCAATTTTCAACATGTTTGCAATGGTAAAATAATGGTAGCATTGTTTCAATTTCACCAGTTTGCAACAGTATTCTTTTTTTTCACTTTCAAAATTTTGTCTATAAATATTGTCAACGTTTTCTCAATTTCTTACTCTCCCTCTCCATCATTTCCTCTACTGTATCATTTGTTTTCTTTAACCTCTTATCTAATTTTTTAAAGTGTTGGGTATTTGTTTAATAATTACCTAATTATTTTTGGAAAATAACAATGTATTATTTTTGAAATACATAAAAATATATACTATTAATTTTCAAAAATTAATAATATTATTTTTTCAGAAAATAAAAAAATTTTAGAATGCAAATATTTCAACAAAAGTTAATAAATTTGTTTTCCAAAAATAGATGAAATTACTTTTCAAAGAATAGATTTATTTATTTATGAGATATGTATTGAGAACTATTAAGATAAATACTTGATTTGATTATAGGTCCATGCTATTATACTATGTAGAGTGTAATTTACAGTGAGTGATAATATAATGAAATAGAGGATAATAAAGTGATGATATAGCATGTGAATTGCACTCTTTAACTCAAAAGAGCGCAACCCATTGTAAATGCCTTAGGACACCTTCAAAACTCTTTCTTGTTTTCATATATTTTTTTTCGGGTTAAGCATCCAGATTTATCTTACGCTACTCCTACACTGTGGGAAGGGGAGTGCCCAAGTGTATTGTGTGAAGGCACAAGAATATACACGTACCATCATTATTACAAGTACATGAATTTCGAAGTTATATGAAAGCACTAGTAAATTCCAAGAGATACATGAATCTACTAATGAATCTGAAAGGGAATGAATGTATTAATGAAGCTTAGGAAAAATGCATGAAAAACACTTAAATTTAAGGCACAATTTTCAACACAAACATGTTATAATCAATATGTTTGTTCACATTATACTTCTACCTAATTTGAATGTCTAACTTCTCTAGCTATTTCTTCCATAAGAATATTAATTCTATTTAAACGAAGACTTTAAACTAGAAATATTCGTTTGTACATTTTATACACCAAAAAATGATAGTCATATGTTGTAAAATCTTTTTTGAGTTCACTAGGCTACTGTAGCAAAGTAAATTCCTTATTTTCTCTAAAAGCGAAATATGTTTTCAACTTTCTCTTAATATCTACATTCAAATACTTATAATTGAGTTAATTAAGGTACTCGACAATTACTAGTATGAAACAAGATGAAAGTTAAAGCTTTATGTCAATAAACGAGTTGAAATATATAAAAATCATGTATCAACTCTCAAGCTTTATTCTAAGCGCAAAGGGTAAAGAGCACATTGATAGATAAAGCACGAGTAAAAATTGCAGTTTTTAGTCCTATGTATGCTTGGCTCGTCTTACTATAGCCTAGTATGTTTGACTTTAGATAATATTTTCTTCCTTAAGAATTTCATACTTCTCATTTAGATCTTCAATTCTTAATTTTTTTTGACATATTAGATCCTTTTATTTCTAACATTATACTCTTGAAAGGCATCTTGGATGCTGGAGAGTGGACTTGAAGTGCAAATTTCATAAAGATCATAGACCGAATTTAAAAAATTAAAAGGTAAAGGACTAAAGTTAAATTATTTATACCTTAAGGAATCATGTATGGTAAAGATGCAATATGGGGAACTAATAATGAAATTATTTTATCATACAAGGAACCAAGACTGGTTCTTCCTTCATTTTCTTTAATCTGTGCTTTGCCCCATATGTGGGAGACAAATCACGTCATCGTTTTCTGCCTCTAGAGAATTTGAAATGTATCATAATGTGGCTTGTTATATAATGAGAATTTTAGCGTACCAAGTACCCTAAAAGTTTAGTGTATCAAATGCTCTTGAAAGAGTTGTAATATACGAAATAGTTATATTCGGATTTCTATTTTTTTTTTTGAAGTTTTTTCTTGAAAATATATTATAGCAATTTGATGTATGTATCAAAAAAGTAATCGAAAATGTGTCCGCGAAAAACGTGAAAATATTTTCTTAGAAAACTGCAATCCAAACAAAGGTAGTTTAGCACCAGGTGACACGATGAGCTTGGTTTCGCACCAGGGGACATGATCTGCGAATTTTGTTATCCTCCTCTACTCAGGTGCTCCCGCATTTTTGCCCACCTTTCCCTTCAAATTCAGGTCAGGGAGAGTTTCTCAGCAGAAGATCCTGAGTCTATTTTCAGTACTTGAGTCTCCTTTTTCTCCAGAAGCAATTGAATCAAGCCTCTCAAAATAATATCAGCCTCATCCTTCTTGATCACTTGAACTTCATCAGGAGACACTTTATTCATCCTTACCAGGTCTTTGATTGCTTCAAGGCTGATTACGTTTGTCTCTCCCTCATTTCCACCTTCTTCCTCAAGCTCAAGGGGAACTGCAGCTTCGGGTGCTTGTTGATTACTTTTATGATTTTCAAATTCGACATTTTTCTTTTTTTCCTCAAGGAACTCAATCAGGCCTTCTAGTGCAGTTTCAGGAGTCACCATTCTTCAATAACTGCTCCCCTACCTCTGCAGGAGTCACCTTTGTAACTTTCATCAGCTGCTCAACAACCAAGAAGAGTGGATGATCTGTGATTCCAAGGTACTTGGAAGCAAGCAATTTGAAACCGCACGGGGTGCAATACGACATGTAAATGTGCACATCCATACGACCAGGGCGCAATAAAGCTGGATCTAGCTTATCTTTATGATCAGTTGTAAACACTATGATGCGCTCATCCCCACAGCTCGACCATAGTCCATCAATGAAGTTCAGCAATCCAGACAAGGTAAACTGGAAAGATGGTGAGTTAGAAAAGATTTTGCTGAGTGCTGACAATCTAATTTCTCCATGGCTGTAGTAAATATATGCATCTCAGGGAGAGATGACTGCAATTACTGGATTCATAGTGAAAATGGAACCTACACTGTCAAATCAGGCTACAAGGAACTGTGCAAAGGGTTAACTGATCAAGAGGAGAGAAGAGGAGCTGAGGGAGAAACCAGCTCAGCTAAATCTGGCAGGAAAACCTGGAAGGTACTGTGGAAGCTGGACGTCAAGTGCAAGCTAAAACACTTTATTTGGAGGTGTATCAATGGAGCATTACCAGTCAATGGACTAATACATTGAAGAACTCAGACTGGTGATCCAATCTGCAAAGGATGTGGAGAGCAAGAGGAATCTATTGATTCCATTGCAGAAAAGCTCAAGAGGTATGGAATATGTCACCAATACAATGGGATGGAGTAGTAGAGCATACAGGGAACTTTTTAGCTTGGTGGAATGCTGTTATGGGAGCAACAAGCAGGATAAATGGCATGGCCCATATAGAGTTGACAGCCAATATACTCTGGCAAATCTGGAAAAATAGAAATGATTGGAATTTTAATGCCAAACAAAGACATCCAATGAAAGCTGTTCAAAAGGCACAACAGGAATGGCAGGAGCAGGTAACAGTCAGAAGAAAGAATGAGAGAATGAGCTCTGCTGATATCAGTGGAGCCAGGGAAGAGCCAGTAGCAGTAGAAGAGGGGAGTGCAGATATTCAAATCCGAGTAACAACTCAAGTGCAGAAAGATTCAAGCAGAGTTGGGATGGGGATTATTGCAACTAACAGCAATAAACAGGTGGTAATAGCTTGGGCACTTAATGATAGAAGCTCAGGAAGTCAACTACAGGTTACTGCTAAAGCTGTTAAGCTGGCCATCATCAAGGCCAAAAAACAGCAGTGGCAGGAAATTAAAGTACGTATCCCCATCATCCAAGTGCTGAAGGAGATAACATCAAGGAAAACCAGGGACATCAGAATGGCAACATTAATCGATGATATCAACAATCTGAGGTCCTTATTCCAGAAATGCTCCTTTTGTTTGGATAGGATTATAGATCATAGATGTAAATTGATTAATGATTATGCTTTAGGCATCTTTCAAGATGAGGAATGGATTAATCCTCAGTGTACTTTGCACTTTTGTATAGCATCACTTGAGCCTTTGCTCATATAAGTGTACATCTTTTGCCCATCAATACAAATTATATCGTCGCTGAAAAAAAAAGTAATAAATATATGCAAGTATCTAAGTCAGAGCCCAAGAGACTGACAAGGAATTCTGTGAATCTCCAGCCCTTGGTACTTCACTAACGAGAAATGGCAACTGGCATTTGGGTACCTGGCTAGGAGTCTAAGACATACCGTTGTAGATGGAACTTGTTTAGACATTCAATTTAATCGCCTTAAACCGTGATTATCACTTTCTGCCAACTTGTATGATAACAGATATGCTTGATAAAGTCTTCTGGTATATGGTATTTGCCAAAGCACTCTAGTTTGTCTATGTGTCAAGAGTTCATCAAGCAATTTCAGCTCACGCAAAGGAGAGAGTCATGCAATGGGCAAAACTGAAGCAATATGTATACCCTCGTAATAAAGCACACTGCAAGATTTAATGCTATGTTACTCCAAAGCAGCACAAATCACGTTGGAAACTTACCCTGTTTTCTTGACCATATTGGTGAGGGTGCATAGGCGCCCTTGATGCTTTTGGCCGGTTGTTCGTGAGCTCAATCGAGCAATCAATGTCCTCCACGACGAGTATCGACTGATTAGCTGTTGAAATCAGATATCTTCTCAGATCAGAGTTGGTCCTGATATCAGTGAGCTCCAAGTCATAGATATCAAATTTTAAATAATTGGCAATGGCTGCAATCAAACTTGATTTCCCTGTTCCTGGTGGCCCAAACAGCAAATACCCTCTTTTCCACGCCTTCCCAACTTTCCTATAAAGCTCTTTCCTTCGGACAAAGTTCTCAAGATCATTGATAACCATCTTTTTATCATCTGCATCCATCGCCAACGTGTCAAATGTGGCTGGATGATCAAGATTAACAGATTGCCACGGATTACCCCTATGTCCCATCATCCGATCATTTCCCAACATAAACAATTTCAGTGTCTTCTTTTCAAGTTCAACAGCCTTGGATCTTTCCAAAACATAAGGCAAGTACTCACCAATAACCATTTCCTTATGCTTCTTGTGAAAGATTAATTCATAATACCGGTGTTCAGATATCATAGTTGAATTGTAGTCACCAGGCATCGTAACGTATCTCGGTTGAATCTGCTCACGAACCATCCTCCATTTTAGCTGGATGCCGTTAAATTGTTGGGCGAGTTCTTCATTGCTTTCCATGTAAACGTTGATTTTCTTTTCTTTTTGAGGCAACGTGGCTCGAAGCCTTTTGGTGGACGGACTTAGGATGGATCCCAAGTAAACTTCTACAGCCTTGAAGAGTTGATTTTGGCCGAGGCCATCGTATTCATCGATGGCTAAGATGATTTCATTGGAGAATGCTGTCTTCATTGGAGAATGCTGTGAAAAGCTGGTGAACTTTGGTGAAGAAGAAGTGTCTGAACTCCTGGGGGATGATATCATTGGCGAAGGACCTAATAAGCATGGCTGTGGCAGTTACAGAGGCTGCAGCAGAAATGATTGCTTCGGTTGATGGTATTTGGATGTTTGAAAAATGTATGCCCTTTGGGGAATTGTTTTCAGGAACTCAGATCAATGGGGTTTGATGTAGCTGAAGAGGGTTCCAGGTACTTCAAAATATAAACAAAGAATCAAGAGGAATAACGCTGAGATTCAGTGGAATTCTTCTTGGAATTTTTTTGTTTCCAATCTGTGAAGCTGGAATGACAAGGAAATTAAGCAGAAATAGAAAAAGTCTCGAATAGTACTATTATTGGACAGTAAAGATTGAAGACTTTTGGTAGACTTTAGGAAATGGGGTTTTCTCAAGAATTAAATTATGGTGTTAGTTGGGGAAAGACTAAAGAAAAGGCAACTGATCACTCAATCAGCAAAGACTTCTACCAAGACTCCCAAAGTCTTCTTCCCCTTCTAGATGACGTTTCTGACCAGCAACGCCTGTTTCTTCAGCCAATTAATGACTCCAATCTTCAAGTGATGTACCCTCCGAGTTCTTTTCCTTTCTTCATATTCCAGACTTAAGATTAAACTCTAACAGGCCTTTTTTCCTGTATACCTAATAGGTTTTAAGCTAGCCAGAAACAGAACATATCCAATAAATTCGTTTATTGCACAATTTCTAATGCAACTAAAATTGGATTTTCCTGAGGAATACAAAAAACTTGAACAATTGCTTACCTTTTCAAAAAATTTGGTTATTGCAATCCTTCTAATGTAGTCAAATCTGCAATTTCCTGAGAACTTCTGAGATGACCTTTTCAAAGAACTTATACTGACTAGTGGTCTAAGAAGGAAGTTGCTGCATTTAAATACTTAGTGTCCAAAAAGAAGGGTAGAAAAAGTATAGAAAGGCAATGATCAAAGCATGTCTGAGTGATCAAAGAAATGTTCTACCAGTTGAACAACTACTGAATAAGCAAGCAACTAGTACTCCAAAAGAAGACAGGAAAAATCCACTTCTCATCCCTAAATTTTGAGTTAGGGACACATTTCATCCCCAAAATTTTAAACACATCACATTTAATACATAAATTAATTATTTTTTTCACATTTAGTCCAAAAACGGTAAATTACTTAATTTGGATGAAAAAAGTCACATGTTGGTACTTGACCATTAAGTAAAAACAAGTTTTTTAGTTAAAATTAAGCGATAATTTCAGAAACCTCCCCTGAGGTTTCTGATATTTACACTTACCTCTCCTGTGGTTTGAACAATTACACTGACCTCCCCCGAGGTTACTAATCCTTTACAAATTCAGTCCAAATGATTAAAATATTATTTTAGCGAGTGAAATTAGAATTTTGTACCTGATTTGTCCTTTGTGCCACATGTCCAATGAATGGCAAAATATTACAAATTAATTAACAATTAATAAACTTTAACGAGCGCAGTTTATAGGCAAATACGTATTGCCTATTTAAAGTACCAGCTCTTTACATGAATTTTATTTTCAAACATTTACTTTATCACAAATATTTATTCTCAAATACAGATTTGTATTTACTCTCAAATATTTAATTTTTGTTAAATACAAAACCTACCAGCTTTTCTTCCGTAGAAATATTAATATAACATTTTTTCAATTTCAGTTACAAATATTTATGTATTTAACATAAATTAAATGATTCAGAATAAAATACTCATAAAGAACTAATACTTTACTCATGTAATGGATGAAAGCCATAAAAATTTAACATTTTATAGGCCATTTCTTTTATTTTAATTTATATTAAATAGATAACCTATCGATTTTTTTTACAAGAATATTATTGTAACACCTTTTAATTTTTAATTACAAATATTGATGTATTTATTGTAAATTAAATATTTAAAAATAAAATACATGTAAAGAGCCGGTACTTTAAATAAGTTATGCGTATTTGCCTATAAACTACACTCCTTACTTAAATCAATAAACTATACTCCTTAACTTAAATCAATAAACTATACTCCTTACTTTAAATAGTGTAGTTTATAGGCAAAAACGCATATCCTATTTAAAATATCAGCTCTTTACAGATATTTTATTTTCAAATATTTAATTTATGATAAATATATTAACATTTGTAATTAAAAATTAAAAAGTGTTAAAGTAATATTCTTGCAAAAAAAATCAGTAGGTTGTCTATTTAATATAAATTAAATATTTTTGAAAAAATAAATGGCCTCATAAACTATTAATTTTTTATGACTTTCATCCATTACATGAGTAAAATATTGGCTCTTTATGGATATTTTATCCTGAATCATTTAATTTATATTAAATACATAAATATTTATAACCAAAATTGAAAAAGTGTTATATTAATATTTCTACAAAAGAAAAACTGGTAGGTTTTGTGTTTAACAAAAATTAAATATTTGAGAGTAAATACAAATCTGTATTTGAGAATAAATATTTGTGATAAAGTAAATGTTTGAAAGTAAAATACATGTAAAGAGTTGGTACTTTAAATAGGCAATACGTATTTGCCTATAAATTACGTTCGTTAAAGTTTATTAATTGTTAATTAATTTGTAATACTTTGCCATTCATTGGACATGTGGCACAATGGACAAATCAGGTATAAAATTCTAATTTCACTCTCTAAAATAATATTTTAATCATTTGGATTGAATTTGTAAAGGATTAGTAACCTCAGGGGAGGTCAGTGTAATTGTTCAAATCACAGGGGAGGTAAGTGTAAATGTCAGAAACCTCAGGGGAGGTTTCTGAAATTATCCCTAAAATTAACAACCACGTCAGTCTTTTCTATCCAAATTGAATATTTTACCGTTTTTGATAAAATGTTGTCTAAAATAATTAATTCATATATTAAATGTGATATGTCTAAAAGTCTCGAAATATGTCTCGGGGACGAAATGTGTCTCTAACTCAAAATTTAAGGACGAAAAATGAATTTTTTCCAAAAAAAACTGTTGGGGAAGCTGCTTTTAGCTTTTACACCTGAGCACAATGCTAAGGATTGAGCACAACAGAACAAATATAACAGAAAATAAACAGTCTCATAAAATAAGTACTGGTATAAAAAAAATTTAAATTTGACCTTTCACTAATTATCCATTGTCCTTATGGTATCCAAGAAAAAAAAAGGAACAGCAACCCCTTGATAAATATAATATTCGCCAATAAATGAAAAAATAGGGAAATGAACACCGTTTAAGGCAAATAAATAGAAACCATTTTACACATCTTAAATTTCAATCATCCGGAGCAACAAGAATATAAGCCTTGTGTCTGCTTTGTACCGTCATTCCCATCGTTGACAAGGCTAATCCGATTGACAGATAATTCCGCTTTGTAAGAATCAGAGTTCAGTACCTTCCTGCTAACGTTGTTGTAGATCTCTCGAATAACCATCTCAAAAGCTGTTATTACGTTTGTTGAATCTAATGCAGATGTCTCCATGAAGAACAATCCTTCTGATTCTGCGAGACTCTTGCCTTCCTCCACGCTCACATCCCTTATATTCTCCAAATCACATTTGTTCCCGACAAGCATCCTTGCAACAGTTGTATCAGAATGAGCTGCAAGATGATAACTTAAAGGTCATTGGAAACGCAGAGGGTAGTTACACGATGAGAATGATAGACCATGAAATTGATTCTGAAAGCAAGAGACCGTAGCTTGAGAACCATACCCATGCCCAAAAAGATATTCAGTGACCACAACTTCCACAACATACCAAGTGGAAAATGAAATCATCAATGTCATTGTTTAGGAGAAAAATATACTTCCCTTCTGACAGTACATCTGTTTTGACAATTAAACAAAGAAGAAAACTATCTTTTCTGCCTCCCTGATATAGGCGTCCAACACGCATTCCTCTTAAAACCCCCAATAGCATTTTCCTCAGGCTTGTAGAGGGGCATTTGATCATGGAATGATAAAGAAATTACTCAAAGAATCCCCTTTCAAAATATCTTCGCAGAAAAAAGATTGAGAAAGGGGTAGAGGCGCAGGCAGGCAAATATCAACATAAACCACAACCCAATATAAACAATGACATGGGATGGGATGAATCAAAATAACTACACAATGACATCAACAACAGCATTAAAGTAGAAAAAAGAAACAAGCACAGGACACCGTCACTTGCAACTGTGGCAAACCCAAATTGGGAAAAAAAAATCAATGGGACCTAATCTGCTAAAGAATCTCCACTGCAAAACAATTGGTATGCGAAGGTGTCTGCAAGAACACGTATATGATGACAACATCAACTGTAAAGTGTATCTAATGCAATTTCCTAACCAATAGTTACAATTTCAAAGGAAGTGACTGGGGAAGGATCTTACTAAACAAAGAGGAATATGAAATTATAATCAGAACATTGTAGAGTTGGTGATAAAATCGCATGGCTAAAATGTAGTCACGATCGGAGTTACTTCACCATTCCACGACTTCAAAATTACAGCTTATACTTTCTGTACCTAGACCTCTTTGTCCCAATATCAACTTTGTCTCTCTTTGTTCTTCTTTCTTCCCTATTGCATTCTCTCAAGCAAAGTTATTAAACCCAACCCGACCAGACGATTGAATTGGTCAACTCAGTGACCCGACCATGGGACTGGGATGGCAGACTAGACCAACCAGATAAGGACAGCAGCCATTTGGACCCAGTGAAACCTACTGGTAAATTGGGAGACTGGGAACTCGCCTGGTTTGAGCAAACATCCCACAATGACTTCTTTAAGCCAAACTTTTATCATTCAATAGAGAATCATATCACTTTCCATCTTTTTGCTCTTTATTTCAAACTTTTCAATTGATTTCTTATAGTTCACAAACATACTTCTGGTATTCTACAGCTTCTAGCTATCCAATATAAAACCAGAAGGCCAACAACAACAAACTTACATTTGGAACAAGTACATTTTGATTTAGAAATTTGACTATGTAACTTATTACAAGTTGGAATTATCAAAATAGTTGGCTTTTATCTTTCAAAATCTTAATAATTTGAATGTTAACAACTGAGTTATATTATTGTACTATTTTATGGAAACCAACAATTTAACCAGTGATCCATCAGTTGAAAAATTAACCCGCTGACCAGCCCCATGCCTGGTTGATCATTGGATTAATTTTTTTACCATTTCTAAATTGACTAGCCTCACTGTGTTTCCTTTCCTCAAGTCAAAGTTGACTAAGTTTAAGTGATTTGCTTTTGCTTTTCTTTGGGTCACCCAAATGGGATGGACCCAAGCCCAACAATCTCCCCCTTCAGCTTGTACGAGGGCACCACCAATCTTGCTCCCCATCTGCAAAACAAGAACTTCCCCCTTACTCAACATTTCAGCACCATCAACTATATGTGCTTTTTCAAGTGACAAAAGCTTGAATTGCTAAGCTTGGATCCATCTCACTTGAGTGGCCCAAAGAAAAATAAAAGTTCATCACCTTAAAATAATCAACTTTGACTTCAGCAAAGGAAGGCCAGGTGAGACTAATCACTTCAGAGAAAGCATAAGTAGTGTGAGCACAAAAAGAATGAAGAGAGAAAATTGAAATTGGCATAAGAGATCCAGAGATAAAGTAAAGCAGCAACTTTGAATCCATGATCCAATGGTGAAACAAAGACCATTGAAATGAGATTTTAGTCACATAATCCTCTCATCAAACTCTACACATGTAACCATTCCAAGCTTCAGATTCCTCTTTGTTGGTTAACATCCTTCCAAACCCTCTTCTTTTGAAGTTGTACTTTTTGGAAGAGAAATTGTAGTAGGTCCATGATGTTAATGTTTTTGTCATCTAATTGTCCCAGATAGACCTTTGTATCGTGTTATTTTCAATGTGGAGAACTTATAGCTAGCCTAGGTCCAATGATTTTTCCTAGAATGGGTTTTCCATAGGTTCTCTCAAACTCTTGATATGATGATACCTCAAATTTGACAATGGAGTTCTGTTTAAGAGATGCTTTCTGTGATTCATCAAATGCCATATGAATCTTTAGGAGTTCATGCTATCTCATTATCTCTTTTCTCGATAGTTATCTATCTACTGCATTAGACAGCTAAAAGGCTCAAACAAGGATCAGAGAGTTTTGGTGACTAAACAAAAGCAATAAGGATACAAACCAGTTAGTGGAGAAGTGGTCAGACCTCAATTTGAAAGGGGACTGGCCTTGAGAGTTAGAGGAATAGCATAATGCTAACTTAAAGAACTATAGGGGGATTTCTAATTAGGATGGGGGATCTCTCTGTCTCAGACACACACACACACACATGATGGTTTCAAAACCCATCGTAAAGCTACTCCTTAGATCCTCCATGAGTCGATTGATTTATTGTCTATATGCGTGTGTGTATCTGCAAGACAGTCAAGCTTGGATCCTGGGATTCTTGATCATGGCTCAATTATAAGTCTGGTTTCTTCTCTTTGAAAATTACCTAGTCTTACATCCTCAATTTCCATAAATATTGTTCTATGAAAATAGACAATCCCAGCCAAACAACTCTCGCAGGTTGGTAAGAAGTTACTCTTCTTAGGTAGGACAAGATTCGACAAAGAAAAGAGAGTGCTCGACTAGAATAACAGCTTTAGAGACCATAACAACATAGATAACTGCTTCCCCCTCTTCTCCATATTTAAGCCAAACTGTATGGCTGCTAGAAAGAAAGACGACCACACCTTCTTGTAAATGGTGTCAACAAGAGGCATTTTAACCCCCCCCCCCCTCCCCACCAAAATTGACCTTTTCTATAAGCAATCTTCAATGAGTGGAGACAAGCAATCTTATTTAGAAAGGTGCTCGTCAAGTAACGTCGGCTTTCGAGCCCAAACCCAACTTTTCTATGTTGGGTGGTCAAGTGCATCTTACTTATATCAAAGCTTTCCTTTGGCTTTTAACAAATAATAGGACATTTTACTTAGGATTGGTAACGTGCACCCTCACGTTTTCTTCGCTTGCTTTGTAGTAGTGGAAATTGCCAAAACTTAAACTACAAAAAAGAGTTTGATGCAGATAATACTCGATTGTTAATCATGCATTTAGGGGAATATAATTTAAACTCGAACAATGGCTTTATGGTTTTGAGAAATTTTATTGTCCAAGTCTTGAGGATGAAACTGTGGAGGGCAGAATGGAATACCTAGCCCCAAACTATAATTGTAGTTTGGTCCTTTAACTATTAATCGGGGTTTATTATGTAATAAGCTAACAATTTAGAGACTTATTGGTAAAACAATAGAATTTTCCATACCTCACTGAACCCATCAACACACACTCTCCCCTTCGTCATTTGTTTTTCCCCCATTTTATTTGCTTTTCTTCTCCTTCCATTTTTCTCTCAAACGCACTGAAAGTTGATGCTCAATTCATCATCAACAAAGCCTCAATACTGTGCACGCAGCCCAAAGTCTTCATACCTGTGACTTGAAGTAATAAGTCCTCAATTATGATGATCTTTGGTCACCGGATGTACCCGCAATTGGCAGTCAAAGGTGATGGATTACTATTAATAGCAGTTTTTATATTATCAACATTTCTCTGAATAAATTCACTAGTTGGGGTTTATTGTATATCTAATCCAAAAAACTTAATTAGTTAGACATAATATTAAAAGCCTAGTAAAATCTCCATTAACCTCTCCAAATCAATTTTATTTGTAATCCAACTACCCCAATTAAAGCTAAGGAAATGTGCTAGTTTGACAGCTTGTTCAATGTTGCAAATGAAGTTTATAGTTGGACTTCCAATTTTCACAATTTATGTATGGACTAGCAATGATAATTCACTCCCTTTTTTAATTTCTGGGCAGGAATGTTGACAAATGGCAGCTTTCAAGTTTCAAACATCTCACTAGCTAATTTGTTGATAGATTGAAAGCAGTTCCACTGTAACTTGACTATAGATTCCTCCTTAAATTAGTTTTTTACCCCATCCTCATCTAGCAAATCTTTGCGACTCCTTAATTACAAATTATCTTCTATGGGCTTTACTAGTAGAGAAGATTGTAGTGACATATAAATTAAATATGGGTAAAAAATAAAAAAACCCCCTGTGGTAAATCTAATACACAGAAAAACCCCCCATGGTTTCAAAATATACAACACGACCCCTCATGCTTTGAACTAAATTGTAAAGGTGACGGAATCCGTTAAACTTAACGGAAATGGACGAAATGACCAAAATGCCCTGATATAATTAAGCAAAAGACAGTTCAAAAAAATCATTTGTTTTATTCTCTAAATAGAGAGAATTGAGGGTTAAGGGGTAGAATAGGTATATTTGATAAAAATTAGGTATAAAATTTTTTTTTAAGTTCCAATAAGTCATTTCCATTAAGTTTAATGGATTCCGTCACCTTTACAATTTAATTCAAAGCATGAGGTGTCGTATTGTATATTTTGAAACCATAGGGGGGCTTTTCTGTGTATTTGGCTTACCACAGGGGGCTTTTTTGTTTTTTACCCATTAAACATATACTCATGAACTTCATCTTGACTTCAAAAATAACATTATTTTCCTATAAGCATTCCTTAAAAATTAATTTTGTGTTTCAATGAAATGCTTTATACTAATGAAGTCTTTTAACCATACACTGCTACTTTGATGTGGAAGATGAAACATTATGTTTAAAGCATATCCTGTTACTTTTTTGGCAAGCCGAATTAAGAACAACTATATACAGACATAAGCTGATTTCAATAAATGAAAAGTTAGTGAAACATCCTACTTCTTTTGGAGGAAACAGCGCACCATCATAGGAGGTATCATAAACTAATTAGAAAATGAATAAGAACCTAATTAGATTATATTGGCAAAAAATGATATGCCGATAAATTATGTGTACACACACATATTACATAGCATAAATACATACATCTTAGCATGATCTTCAGAATCCAAATTTCCTACCATTTGGAGTACTCTGTTATACAGGCAGGTAAACATGGTGTATTTGATCTTATATCACATATAATAAGGAACAAAATTAGCCATTCTAATGTAAAGAAGCAAATTAGATTTTTTTCTTATTTTACTAATTATCAAGCTGTTAGAGTATTCAATTAATATAAGATGTACAGGATGTAATTGAACAAAATCTACCCCATAAATCATCCAAAATTATGTGTTTCCTTCCAATTTCAGGACCTCGCATAAGAACATTCACTGCTTTCCGGAGAAAGACTTTCATGTTACTCATTCATTTGAATATGTATCCTCAGCCTCCACATCATTTGAAGATGAACGTAGCAATTACAGCTTCCAGAAAATGTAAATGAGAAAAAACTAGTGCAAAGTATCAATCTACAATGTCAAAACAAATAAATAAGAAAATATCTTTCTTAGTTTTTCCCCCTTTTCCCAGTTAAAGAAGGTGTATTCTTATCAATCTTTTCTATCTGTCTTGTGCTCGAAAACTATTTCTGAAATAGAATAATTTTTTTTTAAGTTTTTCCCAATTTTGTCTTTCTTGTATCATCCATCAATGTAAATTTACATTGGACTGAAACACAGAACTTTTCTACCCTGATTTTGGAAGCTACTTTCTATCTCCAGCCCCTGTATAATTTGTTTGCTTTCAGAAGTTCATATATAATTGATTATGAAGTCATGTTACCCATGATCACCTTCTTGTTGAAACCATCCAAATTATCCAATCATTGAATTAATGCATGCATTTCCTTCATTGTTAACTTGCACAAATTTCAATCTCCATAAAGATGGCAGAGATCAATAGGTAACATTAATCACTATATCAACCATGTGTTTCATACTAGTAATCACACATATAGTCATAAGATCCTGATTCCACCTTAAACAAGTGCAATAATTCAATCAAATCTAAACACTAACCACTTTTCACAATTATCTCTGATCTCATGTCAATATCGCCTAATCTACTTGGTCAAGGTTGGTACAAATCTCAACCACCACATGCAAGTCTGTTAATCTGCGCATTTCACATTTATGATTCTTCCCTTTTCATTGAAGGGACAAAAATTCATCTTAAACTATCCAACTACATCCTTGCCCCCATACCCCACTAGTTACAATCTGAAATGCACCATGTACTATAAAACATGAATGCATACATTCTGCACCAATGATCTTATATTTTTTCTTTGAAACAGTAGAAATTAAAATCTCAAATGGATCTAGGATTCCACAATTGACATTTCCAAGACACTTCCAATTTTTTATGCACCTCTATCAAACATGTGTACAGCTGCTCATGCAGGACCTACCAACCTTTTAAGGGATGTGTCAAACAATCAATACCACCACCCAACAAAATTCAAATGAGTTGATCTCAACCATCAATCCCAGTTGCAATTGCTAGATTTTGTATTAGCAATTGCAAAGCCTATCACTCTAGTTTTATATGTCACCAATAAAAGTACCAATACCGATGCATGAAGTACAACACACAATAAGAAACATATATTCAAGAAAACAAAAAACTTTTAAGAATTCGAAAAACGTACTCTTAAGTTCATCAAGCCAGCGAGGAATGCTTTCAAAGGTGGTCCTCCGACTAATATCATAAACCAAAAGCGCACCAAAGGCACCACGATAATAAGCAGAGGTGACAGCCCGAAAGCGTTCTTGACCAGCAGTGTCCCAAATCTGAGCTTTAACTTCTTTCCCATCAATTTCAAGGCTCTGGGTCTGAAACTCCACCCCAATTGTGGCTTTAGAATGTGGGTTGAACTCGTTTCTTGCATATCTAGACAACAAGTTGGATTTTCCCACAGCTGAGTCCCCTATTATCACTATCTTGAACAGATACTCCTCTCCCTCTTCATCTGATGAATCCATGGGAAGAAGCTGTGAGCCTTGAGGGAGGGTAGTGGGATTTTTGAGAGGAGGAACTGAGCAGAAAGATGTGGGATGTGGAGAAGAGGTGGCCGAGGAGACAAGGTGGAGGCTGGGACAATGACCAGTGAGGTAACAATAAATGATGATAAATAGTGCTGTGTTGTGGTGTGTGCCAACGACTCTGAGTTGGTTTGTCATCAACTTGTCGGTGTTAAATGGCGTTTGACTGGTTTTTCCATGATTGAATCAACGAAGGATCAACGGTTCTTTTGGTAAAAGATAAAACAGGAAAAGATTTTCTTACCGAAAGAGAAAACAAGAGGAAAAAGGAAAGAAGAGATTACGTGCTTTTGGTTTGGAAATGTGCGCCCTTTCTTCTTATTTTTAGGATACTGAAGAGGCGCTAAAGGCGATTGACGTTGGAATTTTGGTGCGAGCAGCATCATTTGTATTTATTATTAGTAGATCGGATTGCAAGAGATTACATGGACGCATAAGAAAATAGGGATAATATCAGAAGCCTCCCTGAGGTCATTCTTAATATCATTTAGCACTTCTAAAGTTTTAAAAATATCACTTATGTCCCTTACTTTTGTTATTTGTGCAACAAAATTCATAAAAATTCCAAACTATCCTTTGCTTATTTTGCTAAATAAAAATAATTCTAAGACACTTTATTTACTCTAAAAAAATCACCATCTAAAAAATGACAGACCTCGTTTTATAGATCTAGTGGTCTAAATTTTGCCACATCTTTAATATTTGAGTTAGTGAGATGGTGTGATAAATTTTGAGTCACTGAATCTACATAAATCGGATCCATCCACGTATTTGGCCTTAAAAATAATCTCTAGTTGTACCAATATATCTGATGATCGCAAATAGGCGGGATGAATGGGATTTTGGATGGGACTTAAATTTTTTCTTTCCCAAATGGCAAAAGCAAATTCCATTAAATAAAACCCCAAGGTTTTATAGAAGTGAAGCCACTGCTCTTGCTATATCTGCTTGAACAGCCTCGAATATCCAAACTGGGAAGCTAGACTTCCATTCAGTAACATTTTTTAAGTTTAAAGCAAATCTTGCTAGTTTGTGTCTAACAGTGTTGTTCTTTCTTCAATCATAGCAAATTCATTGAAGATTGCAACCAATTGTGCCACCCTGATTGTTGATTTATTCATTTGTGGTACGTATCTCCTTCGGAAGTGATCCGATTAGGCAAAGAACAATTTGAGAAATAATGCCAGTTTCCATTGATTCAAATATTTTTTGCCCCCGTTGCCTTCCTTGAGGACAAATAATCTTTAAAAGGGGAAATATTGTCACGATCCAAATGTATAGATTTAATATACCAATTGCTTAGTCTTTAATATTTGAATATGTAACCATGAGGTATCTTTGTGTGTGGTTCAATTAGTAATATATTGAGGGGTCTACAAAACCTTGTTATTGGTTAGAGGGGTCTCTTAGGAATAACAGAAATTATTTGCTATGTCTCTCAAAAAAAAAATTTTTTGTTAGTAAAAATACATTTGTAAAACCTACTCTATCCTAATTTAGGAGGAAAGGGGAGCCTAAGGTTTTACTACATTTGTAAAACCTACTCTATCCTAATCTAGTGGATATACAGACCCAATTAGATCAAGGGAGTGCTATAGCACAATTCCTAGATTTTTTTCGCTGCAAGTGAGATTTGAACCCTCACCTACAATCCAAGGAGGGACTTAAGTCCCCTTTTCGGTGGCCACTGAGTCATTGGCCCAGTGGTTTATGTCTCTCAATTACTCTCTGGTTTCTCTTGTTTTTATCTTCGGCTTCCGATTCTTCCTTGTCCGTTATTGCTTCTTGATTCTGCTTCTATGTCTTCCTCTTATTCTTTCTACAATATCTCCAATTCTTAATAATTCTCAAGAAAAATAAATAAAATCAAATTGGGATTCTGACATGCTTGTTTGTTGTCACAATTTACACCAAATGGTGCACGAGCAAACTTTAAAAAAAAAAGGTAAATTACATGTAACTCTCCTGTGATTTTGCATAATGCCAGATAACCCATTTGAAGTTTCAAAATAACCACATAACCATTTATGATTTTATGTAAAGCGAAAATGGGCAGAATACATAATTAAGTATGACGATTAGACTATATGCACTCTAAAAATGTGTGTGATGAAATCATAATATTCACTTAATCCTCCTATGATTTGTATAAATATCTACTTTACCTTCTATATTTTTTTGCATTTTTTCACATAATCCCCCAATGATTTTGTACAAAATGACTAAGTCATTGTGTGATTTAACATTTAAGTAAAGATACTACATGTATTTCAAGTAACGACATTACATAAGTTGTTTTCAGTTAAATTTTCAGTTTACATGAAACCATAAGAGGTTAAATGCGCATTTTAAAACGTTAGAAATTATGTGGTAATAGATGAAACCATAGAGATATTATTAGTAATTTACCCTAAAAAGAATTCAAATACTTGTTTGGTTCTGGGTTTAGCTAACTTCAACATAATCAAACATCCTTAGAAAGTAGAATAGTAATGAATCCAAGTACAAAACAAATATACTAAAATTGTCATCTTTTCCCAACTTCACATGTTCTAAATGGACAAGTAACTAGCCACTAACTAAAAGTTACAAGTTACCAAGGTGGTTCTGATTAACAATAACAAAGCCTGGAAATTAAGCATCCGAAACGAAAATACAACAAAAGAGAGAACTGGTCATCACCATCTACTTGGACATTTTCGATACACTAAGAACAGAACCAAAGTGTATGGTATGTACAACCGATATCGAGACACCAATGTATTGAAACATCTGAGCAGAACAAAATTGAGCTCCCAAAACCAACTATTAGGTCATCTCTACAAATCGGGGGGACAAAAGATCGAAAAGGATCCAAGTAGTTGTTAAGAAATCCCCTTAGAAGCATTATTTGGAGTTTAGAAAGCAAAAATAACCAGACATCTTCAGCGGAACCTTGAGAGAGCCTCATTATATACAACTCTGGCAACTCCGGGTTTCATTCTGGCTCATTTGCATGGCTTGGAACTTAGGTTCCACATTGAGCCCGGCAAAGGATGCTATCCAGTCAGATATGTCTTGCATTACCAACAAAAATCTTTCTATCAAGCTTGACTGTTCTTGCTTCAGCTCTTTCCTCCTCGACAAGAATCTTGTGGTTTTCTACAGCCACATGTGCAATTATCAAGTTCCTTGTGGAGCCTCTGGAGAAGGTGGTGGAAAGAAAAAAATTCAGACTCTAGAGTAAGAGTGAGTTCTGAATGGAGGGCAAACACATTTAGCTATTTAATGGTAATCCAAAATGGTCATCAGAACTTCATTTAAGTTAAATTAAGCTAGCACCAGCCACAGTTAACCTAGTACCAGACTGGCAACTATGCACTGTAGACCACATTAGACGAGCAAATTGCTGATTACAAGTGAATCAGTTGGAACTTTGCTATGAGCCATGCATGCTGCAGTCTAAACTAATTTTTGTGCTATACAGAAGAGATATAAGCTTTTTACACAAATCAAAACCTGCTAAAACATCTCATGCCAGTTTCTTCCTTTCATGTTGAATACACAAAGCACTCTAGTTTAACATAAAATTTGATGTGGAATTCAAAAGACAGAAGGGCTTGAGTAAAGTAACATTTAAAAAGATCTTTCCAAGTGATGTGCTTATTTGTATCTCCTCCTTGAATTCAACTCGAATCTATATGTAGGAGTCATGCAAGATAAGGGCAGAAAGCTTTTCTGTACTCCGTATACATTCCTGCTTATTTTATTTAGTTTTCTTCTTTAGAATTCTTTTGTCAGAGTTTCTATCCATTAATTAAGATTCAATTCTTTGTTAATTGCCTCAAAAACTTTCTTCATGCCTTGAGCATACCCAAAGAGGAGGAAGAGTCCTATATACTGAATGACCAGTAATAATTTTAGTAATTCATCAATGCTGGTCATGTTTCAAGTCTCGAAACTTCTGTCATAATTTTGACATTGACTAAAGGAAAATGTTGTTTATTTATAATCATCTGAAACTCACGAGCAAGTACATATCTAAGATGCCAGCATATGTGCAAGTTATGTAGGTGCAACCACATAAATCATCAACTAGAAGCATATAAGCGTTGGAACCAATCTCCAGTGTTCTTTCTTGAAAAGCTCAGGATCGTATGAACTTTCTGTTTGTTCTTCTTGTTTTCTCCTTTGTCTTTCAGATTGAAGAAGAAACGTAGCAAAAAGGGAAAAGATAATGAAGAGTAGTACAAGTACTCACCTGAACCTGATTCTGAAGGCCTTTGATATGTTGCACCGCCAAATCCAGCATATCAGCATAGCTGGTTTGCTGCAGAAAAAAAAATTATTATGTTAGAACGGGTAATAAATGAATCTGACTGTGTATAGGTTTCAACTGGATAACCACTAAAATGACAATCTGATCTTCAGATGAGACCAGTCTAGTTTAAGCCATAGGATCTAAATCAGTCGAGTTCAGATGATAAACTTTACATAGTTAAAAGCAAAGAGATAAAGAAAGGAAAAGCAAAAATAGAGCAGGATCTGAGGTGTATAAGCTAGTTTGCAGAGTTATCTAACAATTAAGCTTCTAATCATCCCATTCTGCAGCATTAAGGCAGCAGCTGGCATGAAAAAAAGGTAAGCAATTTTTTACTCTTAAAGAAGCTGCCCCATTAACAAAGAAAAGGACAGATATTAGAAGACTTTTACTTACAAAGAATGTACACAAGCTTAAGGATAGATAATGGCATGCTTCTCCCTGTCTAAACTTTTTCTTCCTAAGATTGGAATGAAATGGCTAATGATATAGCTGATTTTCTTTTCAATTATAGTCTCTTTATTTGCTTCCTCAAATTGTTTCTCAGTTTTCCTTCCTTATCTTCAATTATGATAATCCTTGCACTGATTTGTCCAAATGAATTTCAAAGAGATGAATGTCAGGAGGCTTAGAACATGGCTGCCAAGTCTATAGATGAACTAGAGAGAATAAGATTCCATAGATAAAGTTTGGTGATGCAACAAAGCCAATAAAATCAACTGCATAACAACAGACTCTATGTATAGGTTTAGGATGAAAAGATAGTTTAGTATGGCCCAGGACCATACAACCTAGGATACCAAATACCAACCAATTGAACTTTCAGTCAAAACTGAATGCCACATATTAACTTGAGTTCAGAAACTGAATGCTTTGAAGCATGTTGACGAGCCTTTTCTTCTTCTATCAAGTAAATAGACTTATTAGAGCCAGATGCCTTTTATTCTCTTAAAGGCATCACTTCAAGCAACCACATGCTCTGGAAAAGATTTCCTTCACTATGTCACAAGACCACAGCAATATATACAGAAAACCCGATTACAACACATGCTTTATTACCCAAAGGAGGATTCGTATGTGCTCATCCAAAAACTACATCCAGGTAATATTTTTAGAAAAGGTATTATGAATTTAACAAGCACACTGACGTAAAACTTCATTACTAGCTTTCTAAGAGGAATATGTAGCAAAAATAATTTTATTGTAAATGAGCACCCGTTTTGATAACAGGGAAGTTAAATATACCACAACTCAAAGCAACTACTCTCTTCTTGGCAATGGATATGGCTGATTACTTTATCCACAAAGCTAAGAATGATGAAAAGGAAAAGTGGCACTGTTGACTGAACTAGTTCACTTTCATTTTAAACGGTGAGATAAGCAAGGGCAGCTATTAAGATTCCTGTCCACAAATATGGCAAGGTACTGTACTACCAGATTGATCATATGATGTACATCTCTTTAAATGGACTTCAAAAGTTTCACTTTGCATAGTTTTGAAAATGTTCTCTTCATATGGCTTGGTGTCATTGCCAAAGCTCAAATTTTAATGCCTCGGAAAAGTTTGTTAAAACACCAAAATTATCTCTGCAACCTAACTCAAATAAAATCATCAATTGAGGTGAGAGGTTGACATAAGATTTTGGTTGTCGCATTATCAGTTGGCCCTTCCTATAGGACACATGCTACACACTAGGACATCATACTAAGGCTGCTCTGGACTATCCTGCTTAATCTTTACGTAGACCAGGTCTACCATAGACCATGCATTAAAGGCTTGTATCATCATGTATTAAGTATTTGTACCTTTCTGAAGTGTTGCACTTCATTATGGAGTTCAAAATATGACTTGCACAATAAATCAGATCTACCTAAGGAGTTCAATATATAACTTTCAGTCTTCTACACATTCATTTGCCACCTGATACTTGTTACATGCCTTCAACTCTTGCTGAGTCTTGCATACCAGATACAACATTTAAGAGAGTATACAAGTAATTTTGGTTACATATAAGCGGGACATTTTGAAATGCTATTCATACTTTTCTGCAGGTTGCAGTTGAAATTTTTGCAGTATCAAAATTGTTGGAAAGATTAACCAAGCCTATAAGATATTAGTAAAGTTATCATTGTGAGTTTATTACGTTCTCTGCAAAGGAAAAAAAAAAAGAAAAGAGGTGATTATTGTTTTGTTCCTTAGTTCTATATTGAGTTGATATTTGAACTCTAAAAATTGAAGCTTTAAACTCAAATATATAAACCTAAATCAATAGGAAAAAAAGGCGTGGTATATTACCTTGTCCATATTAGGAACAAGATCTTGTAACTTCTTCAACTTCCCACTTATTCTCGTTCTCCTCTCCTGCACATAGGTAGAAAAATACTACTTAGGGTAATAGCATTACATCATAGCAACCATGGCCAATTTGTCATTACATTTTTATCTATCAAGCTCCATGATGAAAAATTTTACCCATAGATATATGATTACCAGAGTAACAAGGAAATTACTGAGAGACTTGGCAGAAAAAACTACAAACTCTATGAAAACGTCCATGTAACTAGCTACAGTTAGATGAGTTGGAAGAGATTAGCTGAAATGCAAGAATAAAAGATAGACTAAGGACAATGGACTTTAACTGGAGGTGCTGTGCAGTTAAACCTCATTGAAATCAAATTGAAAAGGGAAAGGACCCTCATGTTACAAATGCATATAGTTAACATTAAGACCTCATAATAAAATACAAGAAAACTATTTTTTTTTTTTAATGTTTCGAATAAAAGAAGACTCTAAATATCTTATTTTATCAAAACCTTATTTATGAAACAGTAGGTCAAATTCTAAAGCTCACCCTTTCTGCAATGCTGCGGGGATGAGTAGCACAACCACGCTTTGCACGAATTTTACAAGGCACAGAATCTTGAGGGATGTTGAGCAACTTATCCATGGAGCTCATATCCAGCATTGTCTGAGGCATGCCAAACTGAAACTAAAAGCCCAATTAGGTTAAAGAAGGAGAGAGTTAACTTGTCAACAACTTATGGAATTAAGAACATATAATTGGAGAAAGTCAGAAAGTTGACAAAGGACTCTCTATGCAGTAACTGAATACAGCTCATTTAAAAAATGAATCAGAATACAGGAGCACACTCATTCAACTTACGGAATAAAATGTCAATTAAGGGTTCATCAATTTTCTTTAATACTACGTTCTTAACATACTAACAAAATGTTTGGAAGAACCAATTTTCTTTTTACTTTTTCAGATTTTGAGTAAGATCTAGGATTTATTGCCCTTCTTGTTCCTTTTCTTTAGGCGCAGCGGTAGGAATGGGTGGGGAGAAGGGTGAATGCCGTAAAACAAGTCTAGATACCTTTATTCACCAGGCATTCATGTGACGCAGAGAGATATTTGATTTCACATAGAAGGATGTTAGCAGAGAAGTGATGATCTCTAATTAACAGAATGCTTAGATTGTCCTTGTCATGAAAATTGCTTCACAAGTTGCTCAACAGATATGTTTAGTACCTGAGTTTCCATGCTGTTCAGATTGACAATGTCACCGCTCATGCTCTTAGCTCTTTTGCTTGTTGGCCCCATCGAAAACATTATCGTATTGGCATCTTCCCAAGGACCTACTCCATAACTTACATTGCTGTAAGTATGAGCAGATTTTCTTTTCTCATTCTCTGAATTGAGGCCATTATCAACATTCTCAGTCTCTTCAGAGATCTGGGAAAGAGTTTCTTGATGCGTAAAGCTCAGCTGAGAGTTCAATCTTGAGATATCATGGGTCCTAGCAATCGGAAAACCTAGTTTCATACCAAAGTTCAATATTTTAGAGTTGAGGATTCCGAAAGAATGGGAATATTAACTTTTGATGCTAAACCAGCGATTAGTACTTCACATTGTGTTTTCTGAGCTAATCTGATAAACAGAATGATAACGCTACACTTTTCATGCATCATAACATCGACATTTTATAATTAAACTCCTAAAGAATGAGACCATTAGGTGCATGGCCGGGTATTTGCTGTGAATGAACAAAATCACATCTTCAAGTTGCTTGAACATATTCATCTGGAACATGTACAACTACAAATGACTATCAAACATTCCATTTGGTATTCGAAGCAAAAGTATTAGCTTGATTTTTACATGAGGTTGGATAGATATTCAAAGCTTCATGGATCGCAAAGTTTACATAAGCTTAAAACAATCTTCTATTTTGTGCATTATGAAAAAGATTCATGTCTGTTTCCTTAACATGCCTATTGTAGCTTTTTTGTTTTCTAAGGATAATGGCATTTTTATTCCTGCATTACATATTATTAAACCTATGATAATATCTTCTTGGTTTTTTGTTGGAAAGTACAAATAAATGTCAGTAGGAAGACTATGGGACAAAAGAAGCCTGCTATGGTAGAGTTATTAGGTGCCATATTAGCAGATATGTTGGGGCAAATATTTATCAACCAAAGTGATTATCACAGCTCTCACTAGTTGCTTGGAAGCTTGGGACCTCTGAGAGGTTGAAGCTGCCTCTGGAGGTAATGAAAGTACCTTAAATTTGGATCAGAAACAACATTTTCTTGTGACTGAATATTGTGATAGCTAAACTGATTGTTGGATCTTCTGAGGATTGAAATTTTTGGTTGAAATTTTTTTCCAAAAAATTTTTGGTTGCATCATAAGTATATTTCCTAATCACCTTTCTGTTTTCTTCCAGCCATCTTTCTATCTCACATACATTATATTTCAAAAGGTGCTACAATATTATTCTCAAAAAAAAAATTCCAAATTAACTTCAATCTGAACAAACCCGCAAACGTTACATCGGAGAGATCACTAACATTTTTTTTCTTTTATAAAAAAAATCACTTAAGAAATAATAAGGCACATCCGCACAGGTTTTTTGTCATTTCAAAACCAGTCTAATTTGGTATAAACAAGAAAAACAGTAGTCCTGGGGAATTGGGCATGGGAAAAAAACAGTAATTTCATTTTTCAAAACAAAAAAAAATTCATATATTCGAAGGTTTGCAAAAACATGATTAGCATAATTCTATATCAAGTCTCAAAATTTCATGGTCCATATCTAGTCATTATCAATTCAACGGCTCGCTTGTCTATTTTAAAATTAAAAAGGAAAAGGTCTTCTAATTGTATGCAGCTCGATCGAGAAGGTTTCTGACAAGGCACATATCGAACCACGAAGTTTGGTTTTCTTTTTTCTTTCTGAAATTTGAGGATTATTTAGGGATGGATCCAAATTCTCTGCAATCAAAGTCTTGATGCCACAAAACAGTTCACGGTGAAAGATTGACATGTTTGAATTTGGATGGTAGGATTGAATTTTAAATATAAATTTTAATAAGTGAAAATAAAGTTATTATATATATTTTAACATATTTTTGTTTTAATATCTACATTTGTTATTTTAGCGTCTGTATTCGTTCAGTTAATGTTTACACTAATTCATTTATAGAAGCCCTTGATCCGATATAGCCTTTCAGGACCTAATTCCAGTATTTTTGCACGATACATGAGGTGCATAAACTCTATTCCTCCAAAGTTGTACTTTTTGTTGATTGACGAACTTCACAGTTAGTTCCAAGTTCCAACCAAACTTGTGTGTTTTTCTTAATTAACGATGGATCCGGAGCCTCACAATTTGTATTTTGAACAATTTCGCACAAGTTGACCTCTGATATAAATGAGTAGGATTTCAGTACGAATCAAGTCTAGTTTGATGTAAATCAGGTGCAGTTCAGTATATGTTAATTTATTATTATTTGATGTAAATCAGGTACACTTTGGCATATAAATTGAGGGTAATTTGGTGAAAATTAAGAGTAGTAAATTGTTAATTTACACCGACGTGTGTGAAATGTAACTTGTGACTTGTGAGGGCCCCTTTCCATTAATGATCTCTATAGCTTCAAAACCATTCATTGGCTGCTGCTTTTGCTTTTGGCACAAGTAGTAGATTTTTTTTTATTATTATTATTAACAATTATTAGAGTAATCAGAATAAACCAATGGTTGAAGGAACATTTGAAGCTTAGGCATGTGACATCCACCAGCTTACTACTAGATAGGTTTTGTCTGCTGATTCAAGGAATCTGGCCACCACTAGTCTTCTTCTAAAGTAAACTAATGGGAGTGATATATCTTTCCAAGGAGAGCTAATTGTAGTTAGAGTATTAAATTGTCAACTTGCTTCTTCTGCAAGTGGGCATAATGAAATATTCCACTCAACCAAGTTGAAGACTTCAATACATTAATGATGTGTATAAAGTCATAGTCTATAGCCAGAATATGAATATGACGGCACCCAAATATGGGAAATGTAAATGTAACTTTTATATATTTTTTTTTTCATACTAATAAAAGAAATAATTTCCATCCACAAATTGAATTGACCTAGTAGTATACCTGCAAGTTAGTATTCTTGATTTAGGATATAGTTGGGTTGACTTGTACATGTAAATACTCCACCCTTTTTGTAAAGGGATAAAAAAAATATGTGGTATACTTTTGTGGACTATTATTTTTCTTTTTGATTAAATAATTGAGAGATTTTCTCTTTTTATTCAATATACACCAAAGAGTCTTAAGAGCGTTGTACAATGATTAATTTGCATTTCAATTATTAGTGTATAAGTTCTTTTTATTTTAATACAGAGTGAGATAAAAAAAAAGTACAAAATTGTACTAATATTAGATAATTAAATCATCCCAAAAAGTGAAATCCTTGCCCAATAAAAATCTAAAGATTGATTGGAAGAATAATTAATTATGGCGGCTCGAGAACAAAAAGAAAACTTTAGGAACCTAATTCCATGACTAGATGTGACATACAACTAGATCGGCCACTAAAACTCAAAACCATATAAATGATAAATTAGAAAAACTTTTGCCCTCAGATCATTTGACGGCCCAAAAAAAATAAAATAAAATAATTCACAAATATAGGAAGAATATAGGAAGAACTAAAAAATTGAAAAAAAAATTAACATCTCTATCTTTGGAAGTCAATGCCCCTAGCCCTAGGGGTTAGGGCTATCTATAGAAGGAAAAAAAAGAGTGAGATTCTTTCTTTTTTTTTTCAAGCACAGGATATTTTATTCTTCAAGATAGATATTCTTAATTTATCAGCGTGGTTTTTTGGCTAAACAATGGGCGCTTCAAACCTAGGGTGCCTATTAATTGGCCCCCATGCGGGCTCCATTCCCGGTTGGAGAGAGTGAGACAGGAGAGGGCCTACCCAATCTTCTTAAACTTCCGATTTTGCCCATTGATGATTCAGATTATCATTATAAATTCCAATGACTTGACCGTTCATATTTTAGGGGTTAATACACTTAGAGTTAATTTTATATATACTAAAATTGTATATACTGTTACACTTAGATGTATGATATATGTATAAAATTTAGATTTTAAATATAAATTCAAATTAATTTTTATACGTCTAACGTGTCAAAGTATAGAAAATTAGAAACTGGATGCTCAACAAGACGTGCATTTTCTATGTTATGACAGTGTTCCTCATGCTTTGAGAAGTCTAGTGGATGCAGATCTTAAGGGAATTTGTTTCCCTCGTTTTGTACCTATAATTTAAGTTTTTTCAATATATAGTCCCTTTTATTACCCAAAAAAAATAAATAGAAAATTAATCCATACTTTTAATACTGTCAATAAATATTGCAATTTCCACTCATAAGAAATCAAAATGAATTTGACTTAGATTGGCACTTTCGTCAACTTTATTGTACATACAAAATTTATCTTTATGAGATAACTAGATACCTTAGGTTTAACACGTTTGCCCTTTTCTTCAATGTTCAGTTAATTATTTAGGTGTCTAATGGCTAATTATGAAGCTATCTACACATGTGTAACCTACAAAAGTGATAAATTTCAAGTTGTAATTTTGTTTTCTAAAAATCATGAGTTGTAGTAGAAATGTAGGATCCACTGCCAGCTTATGTCAAGTAAATATTTTACTTAAAAAGTGAAACGTTGATACCTCATCCCTATGTAAGACATGACGTGAGTCCAGTACTTTATTGAAAAGTCAAGGACTTGTTTGAATTGTCATTTTTTATAAAATATTTTTCTATTTTCATAATTGTTCCTTTCATATAGTTCTCAATCACATTTTTATGTCATACATATCATATTCTAAAAAAATACTGTAATAATTTTTCCTTAAAAACTCTTTAAAATACAAAACAAACAACCTCCAAATGTTCACAGAACACTACTTCCAATTTGACATTAAACTTCGGATTTGCAGAAAATGCCTATTATACTTCAATTAAAGTTCAAACCCAATTAAACAACATCAAACATCAATGACCTTTCAATATGAAATCCAATAATCATAAAGCCAGAATTCTAGAAATCCATCCTATTTCACCACTTTATGAAGCCAATTGAACTTCTTCCTAAGCTATAAAATACCAAACAGCTTGTAACAATACAACTAAAAAAGAAAAAGAAAAAGAAAACTTAAGGAGTCAAGTTACAGATTTTACCAAAATGACTAGCAAACGGGAGTACACAAAAAAAAAAAAAAAAGGAATAGAGCAAAATATAGGTGAAACCTTCATTGACTTTTAATGTTTTAACCCAGAGCTAGGTTTCAGACTAGTAGAACTGTAGAAGAAACATTTATTAAGGTCAACAGTTTTGGAGAAACAGAAACATACAAAAAAAAGAAACAAAGAAACAAAGAACAGGAAAAGAACACTTAACCCCAACAAGAAAAAGGAAGATGAAAGGGCAAACCAAAAAAGAGAAAGGAAACAACTAAAACAAGAAGGTGTCATCCTGGAACCAAATTAAAATTGCATCATTTAGCCGTACATAAACCAATGACAAGGCAGAAATTACTACCAAATTACGTGTAAGTAGAATAAGTGCCCCCTAATTACTAGTACTCTATCAATTAAACGACAAAAGTCTCTAGCCTTATTTATGCAATTATACTAACTTCCTTTTAGATCTTGTATTATCAATTGTATTAAGAACTTAACAATCACCTCGATGGAATTATTATTAGATAAAGAATTTATCTAACGGGCACTTGATGAACACTAGCTGTTAGAGAATCCATGTATTAACTTTCTTGAAAAAGTACACTAAATCTTAGGGAGGAAAAAAAGAGAAACTTACATTTGATAATAACAATAAATTTGAGAGTGTGGTAAATGACAAATTGAGTATTGATTAGACGTACTAACTCGTAACTTTGAGCACCTGTTAAAAAATCTTGAAAGAAAAGTTGAAAAGGTCACCATAATTTACTAGTACTATATCTAAATCCATACTAGCAAACAATAATGCAAGGGTAGAACAGAAATTTCATTCAAACAAGAAAAAGAAAATATTATTCTCTCCAAACTCCACCAAACAAAAAATGCCAAAAAACAAAAAAAAAAATCAAACAAGAATCAAGAAAATGAACGTACCATTATCTTCATTGGAAGCACAAGCATGAGTAAGATGATTAAGGAAACCAGGAGGCGAGCTGCTATGACGAACCAAAGGCGAAGCAGTTGTAGCAGTAGAAGAAGAAGATGAAGATACCATACCCGCACCTCCAGCACCACCAATAATGGACCCTTGATGATTATCTTGCTTGAAACCGAAAGCTCTATGCAGACCACTGCTGATATTTGGACCCTTTTCTCTGGGATTGCTGTTGGATGTTTTGCAGGTGGATTCAGAAGTGAGGGAGGATGTTTCTGAAGAAGGGAAGAATCTTGATGAAGATGATGATGTAGGGCCCATGTGGAGGTTGTGGGAGGATCCAAGGGCTGAGAATTCACGTGAGCTGGGATTTGTAACTGAATCAGCGGCTGTAGCCAGGAGGGAACTTGGAGCTGAGCCGTACCGGATTAGCCCACCTGTGCTGCTCCCTCCATTTGGACCCATTGAACCTTGTGATGATGAAGAAGTTGATGATGGATACATGGCTTTTTTTTTGCCTTTTTTAGATGAAAAATGATGGACAAAGTAAAGCTTTTTGCTGTGAAAGAGAGGGGGAGGAGGAGGGAAAAGGAGAGAAGAAACAAATGTTTTATTTTTTTTTTTCTAATTTTCTGTTTTTGATATATAGTTCATTTTTTAATAGAGGTGTGTGGGATGCTAGTTGCAGGTTGCAACTTGGTGAGGAAAGATCTAAGCAAGCTTTTGTACTGCCAATGGTTTGTAGTGGTGTTTAAGGTTTGCAGTTTGGACCCCATTTGGCAAATAGTGGTCTTGTCTTTTCTCTGTAAATCTCAAATTTCTCCTTGTAGAAAATAATACTCAACCCTTTGCCCTAAAGCTTTACTTCCATCAATTTGTCCCCTCTTAAGATTTTAACGGGAAACCGCTCCGTTTGAATTAGCTATTTTTGGAGGTATTTTTCAAAAATTTTACTGTAGCAGTGTATATAAAAATTTTACCATATATTTGATATATTATATGGATGAGATGTTTTTTGAGTTATTGTATATTACTTTAACATTATATTTGAAAACGTTGTTTTTGAAAAATGGTCAATCCAAACGGTTATGAAGTGGCTGACAAACAAACAGTTGTCATTTTGGAAATCAACAATGATTTTCAATTTCATGTTCTAGTAGGATGTAATGTAATACAAAGTCAATTTAATGATCATTATTTAAACTTTCACAAGAAAGTAAATGAATGTATCAGTTTTGAAACCGTATATATTTATAATAGTCATAAAAACAATTTTGAAGCCGTATTCATAGATAAGAGCTGCCTTTGATTGATGCAGTGATTGTATCATGTCACTAATATATACATATGTACAATCATCCTATACCATCCAAATCGAGATTTCAATAAAAATTATGCAAGATTTAAAAAAGCATTAATCTTGCATGCACTGAGATATGTACATTAATAAATATGATTTTATCTCATCTAGTTTTGAATCGTATTTAAATTTCAATTATTACATATGTAGTGTACATCTATACTCAATCATGTATATATCGTAAGTATATATAAGATTAACTCTTTTAAAAAATTGAAAAGTTTAAGAGGCATAGATGCTATTGAACAAATCAAAGGCAGAGTGATACTCTATGATTTACAGGGCTAACTGGCATTTTCATTAATCTTTTCATGTCATTTGGTTTCGTCTATATACCATTAGTTTTTGCTTGGTTTTGGAAATTGAAGGAAAGAAACCGTGGTGGGAAATGGGAATTATTATTGTGATTTGTGAGTCAAAGGCAACTTGATAAACAAAGTCAATAACAATCCACATTATTAGTCCTAATCAAGTCTTAATCAATTTTAACCAATACCTGGGTGAGGATACTTGGATCTCATGATTGTCATGAAATATGGTCATTTTACTGGTAGAAAGTATTATTTTCTGACATTTTAACGGCCTTATTATGGCTTGATTTGTGGTTGTTGACGTCCAGTATCATTACCTTTTTGCATCTAAATTACTTAATCAGCTAGTGTCTAAATTTTCACGGGACGGCCATTTGAGTTATTCAAATATGTTTGTACCAAATAGATGATGATGATGATGATGATGATGATGATGATTATTCTTATTATTATAAAAACGTGTAAGATGGTGGTGACTATCACATCAACCCACAATTTAGCTTCTAAATAAGCATTTATTAAGTTGGTTGGGATTGAAGCCTTAATTGAAAGGGCCATAGTTTGCATCTTACTCCCTTTGCCCCACTTTCATAGTTTTGTTTTCCTTTTTCACCCATTCCAAAATATAATCCATCTTATAATTGAAAAATATAATTAATTTTTAATTTTTCTAAAATACCCTTATATAATATACTTTATTATCAGTAAATAAAACCTACCGTATTTAATACAGTTAACATTTTTACCAATAATTGCTTTAATATATGTCTTGAATGGTACAATATACCATCATTGTTGTTGTTTTAAGTAATGTAAAGATATAAACCGATGAGCTTGAGGCAACTTATAAGCAGCTTGCTAATGCCAACGAGGAGGTTGTAAGTTCAACTCTTGCATGTGACGCCTTGAAAAGTTCTGGGTCATGCCTTTACTCCCGAATAAGAGTTGAACTTTGCAGGTGCTTCCTGGGTTGCAAGTTCGTCTCTTGCATGTGACGTCTTAAAAAGTTTTGGGTCAGACCTTCACTCCTAAATAAGAGTCGAATTTTGCAAGCGGTTCTCAAACCGAATCCGAATTAGTCTCACTAAGGGTGGGGATACCGAGTCCTCAAAGCAAAAAATATATATATAAAGATATAGTGATTAGTGATACTACTAATATTAATGAAAGGATATTTTAGAAAAATATTAGGCTAGATTTATTTTTGCAACAAGGTTAACTAATTTTACTTAAATTATGTGAAACTAAAAACTAAAACTATCAAAGTGAGATGAAAAGAGTAATATCAAGCAAAAGGACCTAGAAAATCAATGAACATCTATAGTTTGCAGTTCACACAATTTTTGAGCATGGAGCGTGAAGATCAAGAGCATACATAGTCTTGTGTAATATAGGATTAGTTGACACTTATCAAGTAGTAGAAACATAATGATGGATCAGCCCAAAGACAGAATCTAAATCATTCTAATGGATTGTTAGCTAAATTTAAAAGAAATGCACTTACCTACAAGGCTACAAGTTCATTAAAATATGGCCATTAAATCGTGGCTATTTTGATAGAATCAACCAAACTTATCTTGTGTTCTTTATCAAATTAAGGTTGAAAATTTTGGTTTTCTATTTTGCAGTCCTATAAAGTATGTAATGAAGATCTTCAATCTTTCCTCAATAATAAGAACTAATAAACTTATCATTTGGCTTGATGTTATTATGCATAGATCCGTTAAATTTATTCTCTATTTACATTTGCAATTAGTTTTCAGAAAATTTCTTAAAAGACGTACTCTTACAACCATTTTATTGCATACATCTATAAAGTCCAATACTTTGACATTGTCCTTAACAGATGATGATGATGATGATAGTAGTGGCGGTGGTGATAAATAAATAATGCTCTAAAGGTGTCTTTTTGTGTTCAAAGAGATCAGTCTTCTGATGCCGAAAGCATACTATAAAACTTTCATGAACAATTAACCATGCTTGGACTTATCTATTTCTTCTTCTAACTTCTCTATGATCATATCTTTCTCCACAATAATTTCCATAAGTCTTGCATTTTCATGCTTAAGTGCCTCAAATTGGCAAACAATCAGCTCAATCTGTGCTTCAATGGCCTCATCACTAAGCTCAAATGCACTCTCCACAACCCTCAAAACCCTCCACAAACTCATCACCACAACCAATCCTCCTCCTTTTCTCTCCAAAAATGCTTCCAAAATTAGAGCCACCATCACAACAATACAATCAAGAACATAACCAGGCCTTAGAATAAATGACCTTCCTAGCCCCACAAAAAGAGCCAGACTTTTCACACACAGCAAACTCAAGATTGCAATACCTACCCAATGAAACCAAACTTCTTCTGCTTCAAAATTCTTCTTTTTTGGGCATGAAAGAAAAGACGAAGAAAGTTCAAGACTAGTCAATATGAGATCTATGACAAGTAAAAAAATTGTAAAAATTCGAAGGTAAGTTGATTCTAGGAAATTAGACAAATGGGCTCTCCGTGAAGATCTTGATACTTCTTGCTTTTCTCCATTCTTGACGAAAATTCGCCATTTTTGTCTTCTATTCCAGCTTTTGATGAGGGTTTGTAGCGAAATTTCGATGTTTCGAACTTGTGAGTCTGAACTCATAGATGATTTTTTGTGCAATACTTGAGAGATTGATAAGCATTTTTAAATGAAAAAAAAGCAAAGTAGTTGTTAGGAAAAGGCATGTCAAACGTAACAGTTATAGTTTTGTTGTGCTTTAAGGTCACGTTGAGAAGCAGAGTTCAGTTATTTGATGTCGCAATTCGGACATGCTTCAAGATTCCTCATGCAGCGCAGTAAAACTCCCAGGTTTTCATTAGATGCTTTAGCTTCAAATAAAATCTTTGTAATTCTAATTCACGCTTGCGATGCCAAAAGACTTGCGGTATTAGTATTAAGGACTTAAATATGTATGAATTTTGTGTGAATTTAGGATGAAATGGACTTTTTTCTTATTTTTCAGCAGGAAAAGAGTGAGATTTAAGAATAGGGGGGAAAGGAGAACTAGAAGAAATGGATTTAATTTAGCTTTAGAATTCCTAGTTCTTTGATTTTGTATTGGTAGGAAACTGCATGAGTTAGTCACACCTTGTAGTGGGCGGAATTATTGAAGGCAAAAAAGACCTAAAAAGTGCATAATGAGCAATAATCCACACAGAACCTAATTTTCTTTAGTAACATATTTCAAAATAAATCAAATTCTAAACTTTTGTCGTTAGCACTTAAAACTTCGCCCACCTATCAGCCAATGTTTCCCTAATTTACTCACTTAGTTAGCATCACAAGAATGAAGGAATTATTTTGCTATTACTCTTTTGTATTTTTATTATTTTGCTATTACTTTTTTGTATTTTTTCTTACATTTTAGTATTTATTCTTGGCACTTAGAAGAGCATTTTAGCAAAGGATCTCTGAAGAATGAAACCATTTTTAGTATTTTCTACCAAACGGCAGCTCAAAAAGAACATTCAAAGAAGATGTGATTCATCGATTCCTCCATACCACTGCACAACACACATTCAACATTACCACTTAATCTTCACCACTTTTTCATTCTATCCTTGGTATGTAGTCTGTTCTTGCATAACAACCAAAGGATAAATGAGAATCTTGGAATGAACCCCTTATTCCATACAAGTCTGTGCCAAGAGACTTCTTGTGAAGTGAGCCTAAGAACCTTCAAAGCAGACTGTGCACTGTATGTGCCAGAACTACTTCGGAACGGGTTAATTTCACTTTGTCCTCCCAAATTTTGGATGATTACCCATTTCAGTCCCTAAACTTCAAAATGGGACACTTAAGTACCTAAACTTATAAATACCTCCCACTTAAATCCCTAAACTTATAAAATAGGACACTTAAATCCCTAAACCCTTATAAAATGGGACACTTCGACCACCAACAGCATTTAGTATTTGTTAACAATTTTCCTTAAGTGAGAGGTATTTATAAGTTTAGGAACTTAAATGCCCTATTTTGAAATTTAAGAACTGAAGTGGATAATCATTCAAAGTTTGGGGGGACAAAGTGGTATTAACCCCTTGGGAACCAAATCGTAGTATCTCCTACATGGCCATCTCCATTCAACACCTTGCATACACTTAGCAACAAGGTCATATCTAGTTAATCCAAGACTTGACAGTAGAGGCACACCAAAATTCTGGTATAGTGGCCCAACAGGATGCCATTGATCATAGCCATTACCTATCACCTGCTTGATATGATGTTGGGCTTTGTGCCTTAGTTTAAGGATTTTCCTCTAGATCCAAGAACTGTCGCATGGTATTTTGGCACCCCAGAATGAAGTCTTCTTAAGGTGGATGGTGTGCACCCATTTTACCCATGTATTGTCCTTCTTGGAGCAAATGTTCTAGATCTGCTTGAGTATTAGACATTGGTTCCATATGATTAGATCATGTAGTCCCAACCGGCCTTCCTTTGTAGGTTTACATATATCTCCCCAACAAATATTTTTTGTTCCATAATGCCTCTTTACCTCCCCAGCCCAAAGGAAAGAAGACATGGGACTTTCTATTTTTTTTTATCACTCCCTTTGGTAAAATAAAAGCACTAGCCCAATATAAAAGTGACATAATTTTCTCATTGAAATTGAAATAGAAAGGAGGAAAAATTCTCAATTTTCTCATTGAGTTGTTTGTTTTACATTTTAACTAAATGGTTCAAATCGGATCAAATTGTCCTTTCCTATTTAGTTCAACCGGTTTGACTGGCTGGTCCGTGGTCATGAGGGATGATGTGATGTGATTTTGTGAGAATGAAAATGAAATCAAAGTAAAAAGTAAAGGTATAGTGCTAAAATAATAGTGCCACACCATTGGCTTGTAGGCATTTGGGATCGTACTGTGTAATCAATAGCGGTTTTCTTTTTCAATTCTTTGCTCATTTACTTATAATCAAATAACTAACTAATTTTATGAGAGAGCGAACGAGAGTTTTGGAAAGCGGCCGGGTTTTGGCAAATGAGCCCCTTCCCAGTGAAAGTTCATTTGTATTACATTAGGCTCTGAGTTTAAGCTTATTACATAAATTCCATGCAAATGCAAAGACAACAAGCAACCTCAAAGAGGCTAAATGACGATGCAGTAAGGGTATGGGGCTTGGTATCACAACTAGATATGCTTTGACCTTTTTAGTTGAAAGTGGCAAGGAAAAGGGCAAAACCCAACCGAGAGAGGCATGATGTTTATGAATGAGAAATAACAATATAATAAAAAATGGGATAGAGAGTGACACAGGGTGTGGGACAGAAAATCTGTTGCGGGCAATAAGTTCCTACGAAATAGTAGACTATTATGGCCAATGGAACTCTTCTTAACTTGCTCAACAATACTTGATGCAATAAATGATAACATAACCAGCGCAGTTCTTCTCTCAACTTGAAAAGGAATTTGTAAATCTTGCACATCTCCATTATCTTCTTCCGTATACAACCTAATACGAATGGCTATCACATAAAATTTGGAATATTTCGTGCACACTAAGTAATTTACTTGATATTGCAATAAGGCTAGGCTACAAGACCAATTATTTAAGTAAACTTCGTGTGCATAGATTAGGGTTACAAATGAATTAAGCCGACTCGCGAGCGCTTGTAAATTAGCTCAATCAAAGATTGGCTCAAGTTTGGCGAACACTTGAATCGAGTTGGTTTGGCGAGGTAGTCGAGTCGAGTCGAGTCAAGTACACAGATACTTGACTCGTTAGCTCATCGAGCCAGTTTGAATTTATATATTATAAATATTTTATTTTTTTAATAGTGAGATTAAATTTATGTTCCTTATATTTTTTATTTATTAGGATGAAATTGATTTTTCATCCATTTTAGAAGAAACAAAAATTATTTTTTATTTTATTTGAGTTCGATTATTCTCAAACTTGAACTCGATTAGACTTGACTTAGAGTTCAAATTTAAACTCGAACTTGAACTCGAGTTCAAGTTTTAAAATGAAAGTTGGTCAAACTTGAGTTCAATTTTGAACCTAGTCAAAATTGAGTCGAGCTCGGCTAAACTCGATTCGATTGGGCTGCAAGTTGCAGCCCTAGCATGGATATAGAGATACACATTAGTGCCTTCACACAAAGAAGCACATTAGTTATGCATGAATTTATTCATGTCAGGCATTGTCAGCACTCCATTCCACGCTTGCTCCTGAAAGTTTCTTGTCAGCATCATAATATGCCTTAAAACAACATTTGAAGCAAATCTGTTCCAAAGCCAAGCACTTCACCAGACTTTTGTTTCTCTCTCTGTTGATGATCTTCACAATGGAGTCTCTAAAATTTTTTGTTAATTTTTTAAATTTCTATGTCACCCTTGTTAAGCCCAAGAATAAATCAAGCACACTAGGCAAATTAACATCAAAGCAACTAAAAACATTAGTTTTCAAAAAATTACAAACTTCAGTACATATCCAAGATCAAACCTAGCTTACAAATAGATAAGCATGTGTGCACAAGTCATACACGAGCTATGACTTTGGTTACAAATAGATAAGCATGTGTGCACAAGTCATACACGAGCTATGACTTTGAACGATTTTTTTTTTTTTTTTGGTTAGCAGTGGTTTTGAATTCAAAAATTTTTGGTTACAATCATTCGTATCTTACCACCCAATTTAATACTCTCCCAGCTAATCAAAAGGACTAAAATTGATCGATACAAAATTATCAATTTACTCGTGGTTCATGACAAAAGCTTCATAGTAGACTTTATAGATGTGACATGAATTATTGAATTCGTACAATTTTACACATATTTCAATAATAAGTTAAACAAATAGACTTTATAGATGTGGCATGGGTCTATACGTATGCCATTGAAAATGAAATTTACTCACTAATTCACGACATTAGCTTCATCATAGACTGTCAGATGTGACACATACAGACTTTATATATGTGACATATTTCATCATTGAAATTGAATTAAGTCACCTGCTTCATGACATTGGCTTCTTCATAGACTTTATAGATGTAAAATGAGTATATACATGTTTACAATCTTCAAAAGGATGAATGATTTAGCTATAGACTAAGTGAAATTTCATCCAGTATCAACTTCAAAAATGGAGGTTTAGCTAGCTTGTGTTACACAGTAGAAACTTGTAATTGTGAAAAACACACTGCCTTAATTCCTTAATTGCTTGAAACATTTAACTTTCCTTAGAGAAGTATGAAAAATATAAATCCAACCCCATATAGTCCTAGTATCACATAAAGTCCAACCAAAATCATGATAAATGCTGGATTTGAAGATTGGGAGGTTTTGCCAGCTACACTTCACATAGGAATGATAGTTGAAGCATGTATAAGAGAACACAGAAATCAACGAGTTGAGCATTGTAGTTAGATTGATAAATGGAACACAATAATATCAACTATCTAATGCTAATTGATAAAGTGATTGTTCGATTACATGAAATTTAATTATCATTATTAACTTGAATTAATCTTCTATACACTGACACCGTGTATACTTTTTTCATTGAATGCATGATACATAATCTGAATTTAAATTTGAAATTCAAATTTTGCATCTATATGATGCATTCAACCGTGATAACGCCTATACTGTCAATGTATATAGGATTAACTCTATTAATTTACATATTAAGTGAAACTTTTTTTCGTCTAAAAATTTCTGCTCAACTCATAAGAGATTAGCTACGTAACAGTGATGTCTCTGGATTTATTAGCTACGTAACATTGTCAATGTATATAGGATTAACTCTATTAATTTACATATTAAGTGAAACTTTTTTTCATCTAAAAATTTCTGCTCAACTCGTAAGATATTAGCTACGTAACAGTGATATCTCTGGATTGATTCTCAAGCTTTTTTCATCTTTTTTTTTTTGCCCCTAGTAAGCCTCTTTTGCCTTGCTGAACTTAATGAATTATAGGATACTTAAGCTCCAGCCGAAAAGGGCTTGCAAGCTTTGATCGATTACATAAAATTTAACATTATTAATTTATTTGTTAAGTGAAACTTTTTGTCATAGCCAGAATCAGAAAATTTTCTTTGAGGGGGCGATTTTCTTGTCGCCTACAGATTTGTGCTCAACTGGTAAGAGATATTAGTGGGGTAATTGTCATATCTTTGAATTGATTCTCAAGCTCTTCCCATCTCTTTTTTTCCCTTGTAAGCCTCTGTTTCCCTTGTTGAACTTATTGAGGTATAGGACACTTATCTCCAACAGAAAAGGACTTGCATGCTTTACTGAGTCGACAAGTAATGCAAAGCCTTTTCTTAACTTCTTTGCTGTTTTGGTTTCACAAAGAGAGGTTGGTTTTTTTTTTCTTTGGTATTTTTGGGCCTTGGTAGATTGACAACATATACTGCAAGAATACATTAGAACTATATAAATTTCATAAATGAAGATAGATGAAGATTCCAATTTCCAAATAAATCATGATGAAAGTAAAAGGAGAGCGAATATTGTCAAAAGTATCTCAATTGAACTGATTAAGGAGTTCGATGTTGAATCTGGGAACAAACTCCGAAAGTGACACCAAATATAAAGTAAAAAGATTAAAAATAAATGTGGATGAAGATTCCAAATTATCATGATGAAAGTAGAAGGAGAGCGAATATGGAGACGGGGGCAGGGACGATCAGAATTTGGCTCAAAAAAATTATATGGTTCAGATCACTTCTTGTACCTCGTTTTTAACAATGTGTATGAGGCCCACAAAAATTTGTTATAAAGTTATATGTTATGCAAATAAAGTTACGCCGTATGTAAATAAAGTTACGCGATGTGCAAAATGCACAAAATCACCTGCAATCGTTCCTGCCCGTGGTTCGAGCGAATATTGTGAAAAGTGCATCAATTGAAAAGATCAAGGAGTCGGACATTAAAGTCTTTTTCAAGTGTCCTTGGAACAACTCCAAAAGTTGATTAGTAAGTGGAATATTGTTGATTATCCCCCTGTATTGTTGATTGTTGGAAAAAAACTACAACCTTATTGCGAGGCTAGTTTGAGTGTGCTCAATGAAAAAAGGATTAGTCCTCCCTGTGAGTGTTTCGTCCCACATTGAAGCTTAGTATGAATGAGCAGCAAGATTTAAGGTTCTCAGGGCTTGCCTTCCAATCAGCAATTGCTTGGATGGGTAAGTCTTGTGGATCCCCTTAGGTTGAGTGAGGCTCTTTTTGGTGTGTGGAATATAGGTTCCTTTCTCTGAATGTTAAAGGATGATCAATGGTCCACCGACTCCTTGATAATTCGAACCCTGACCGATTATGGGTGAAGCATTTTAGTAACTACTCTACGCATTATTGTCAAAAATTTATTCGACTCTATTTGTCTCGTTGCTTGTGTGTTTTGCATGGAATTTGCGATGTTAGGTGAATAAATTTGAGTGTGCACTAGCTGAGAAATTGAATAAAGAAAAGTAGAGGAAATGTGACTAATAGACCATTTAAATTACATTGTTAGGAGCTTTTGGGAATTTTTATTGAAAAATAACTATAACATTTTTTAAGGTATGATGTACGTGTAGTGATTGGAAAATGTACAACAAAAATATTTCCGAAATTGTTGTACTTATTTTTTACTCAATTATAGTTATTATATTTCAAAAGAAAAAAAAAGAACTAAAATATGATGTTCATGGAGAAGAAATAGTAATAAAATAAAAAGTCGCACAGAAAGTTGTACTGCTAGTGATTGTTAGCATATATATATATTATATATATATGATAAGTTTGTTAAATTTTGGATTCGTCAACAAGTGATTGATGAATATATATAAATGATAATTTTTGTTAAATTTTGGATTCGTCAACAAGTGATTGATGAGCCCTCAATTAGGGCTGCAAACGAGTTGAGTCGACTCAAGTCTTGACTTAATTTTATTGAACTCGAACTTGAGTTCAAGCTCGACGAGCTGACAATTTAAAACTCGAATTCGAGCTCGAAAAAAATAAAAAATAATTATTTTATTTTTTAAAAAATAAATAAAATAATATTTTTTTCTTAATAAATAATAAAATATTAATAATATATATGTAATTTTACTATTAAAATAAAAAATTAAAAATATATACACTTAAAATAAAAAATAAAAAAATATACTTAAAAAAAAATATATATATATATATATATATATATATATATATATATATACTTAAACTCACGAGTTAACGAATTTAATACTTTGAGCTCGAGTTCGAACTCGATTTCGACTCGAGCCGCTCGAGCGATTCAATTAATTTACAACCCTACCCTCAATAGAAAAATTATTTAAAAAATTATTAGAAAAATAGAAAATATTTTTCTTTGAAAAGTGCGCAAGCATGCGCATAGCTGGCACGTCCACAACGAAGGAGGAGGTCTCGAGGATTTTCGCGAGGTTAGCGTGGATTCTCAAATCCGCTCCTTTGTCCATTTCCCCATTTCCCCATTTCCTTCAGTACAGTTTCTCGTAAACCCAAAAAAGAAGAAAGCAAAAGTACAGACTACAGAGACAGTCAAACATGGTCCGGATTATATAATTCTGAGCATAGTTATAAAATTCGACCCGCCCGACAATCGAATCGTTCAATTGATGAACCCTCCGTTGGAAACTATGACCTTAGGTCAAGGTTTTTGATATGCTCACCACTAAACCATTTTGTCATATGTTAGTTAACTATCATTATTAACTATGTAAACGTTTTATCAATTTTATCTTTATTTTTTTTTATTTTCTTCAAAACAAATTTATTTGAAATCTTTTAATACAACCTTATGACCCTCAAATTCTATAAAATATAAAATAGATTTCAAAAATAATATATTACATAATTTATTTTAAAGATAAATATTATTTTTAATAATTTTTTACATTTAAAATTCGTAAGTAATCTAGATAATTACACTAAATATAGATAAAATTTTACGTTTGACATTTGGTGGATTATTAATTAAATTTATATTTTAGTGATTCTTATATGAATTAATTATTCTATAGTAAATTAAATTAAATAAATATTTATTATGATATTATTTATTATAATTTATATTATATATCTTATATAAAAAATTATAAAATATAATATTTAAATAAATTTAATGATCCACTAGTACAATCACTCATCGAGTGATCCATTGACCCACTTTTTTGGCCGTCCTTTGTCGGACCGAGTTTAATATGATTCTGAGGTCCAAACCTTACTTCAGCAATGACGCAAGAATTTCGTTCCTCTTTCCTACCTGTACCAGTGATGAAACTCCACCACTTCTCTGTCCTCCTTTCTTCTTCCCACTCCTATTTATTTAAACATCTTCACTTCAAATCTTGTTTTCAATCGTCGGCCCGAAGAAGTGGAAGAATCGAAGCTGTGAAGCTGTGAGAAACTACTGCTCGAAAATGGCGTCTCTACCACCGGTGCCGAGGTCCAAGTTGGGCTCCCAGGGCTTGGAAGTGTCGAAACAAGGTCTGGGATGTATGGGGATGTCGTACATGTACGGCCCGCCTAAGCCCGAGCCAGATATGATCGAACTCATCCGCTACGCTGTCGATTCTGGAGTCACCTTCCTTGATACCTCCGACGTCTATGGACCTCACACGAACGAAATTCTCATCGGCAAGGTATAAGATAAAGAAGCTTACGATTTGAATTTACTGCAGAATTAATTGTTTCCAAATTTGAATTTGGATTTGTATTCTTGGCTTAGATCAATTTAACTCTGTTTAATGATATTTACTTGTTTGATTTCAGTTTGTATATGGGAAAGTACCGAGTGTTGTACGTTGTGTTTGGGAGCTTGTATTTTTTTGGTCGTCGGTAGCTTTTTACTCCAGCACTTAAATCTTTGGGCAAATTTTTTTAAAATTTTTTAAAATGATGTTCTAGGTTATGTAATATGTAATAATCGGTTCAGAAAAATGTTGTATTTTACTCTTGAAATGGTTGTTGCTTCCGGAAAATGGTTTTTCCCTGGATGGTGTTTTTTTTTTTGAAGGAAATGCATCGATTGCATTTTCAAAGTCCTCAGTTTTAAACTGTTCGCTTTTGGGTTTTTGGTTTTCCGTAGAAAAAAAATATATCAGCTCTGGTTTGTGTTGCTGGATAGCCGTAGAAGTTGACCTGGCATAGATCTGACAATGTTTAGTTGTTTAAGAATAGTACCTGTAGAGCAAGCAAACGGGCTAATTTCCTGGGAGTTTTATTGAACTTTTATTATTTGTGTTTTGAATGATGGTGTAGGTTTAAAGAAATGCTCAGTTGAAATTGGATGTAGCTTTGAGTGTTAAGCTTATTGCATTATCCTTGAATGAGGGTTGAATTCTGATTGCCCTTTCAGATATGGTAACTGATAAGTATTATAATTCGGTTAAATTGGGTGTAGGCTTTGAAAGGAGGATACAGAGAGAAAGTGCAGATAGCAACCAAGTTTGGCATTGGAACAAAGGATGGGAAAACGGACATTCGTGGTGATCCAGAGTATGTGCGAGCTTGTTGTGAGGGCAGCCTGAAGCGGCTTGATGTAGAATGCATTGATCTTTTTTATGCTCATCGTATTGATACTCGTGTTCCCATTGAAGTCACGGTTAGTTGTTCTTTCTATGCCACTCTAATGCCATTTTTACCTGGTATTATGGGTTTAACCATTTGAAATTACAATTGCTAGATTGAATAATCCTGATTACAAAATACGGTTTTTTCAACTGATTTTGTAAAGCTTCTTCTCAAGAAAGCAGTAACTGACATAAAAAAGCTGCCATATTTTAAAAAATTGTCATATTTTAAACTGCCATATGTTTCAACATTACTGCAATTATGATTTGTATAAAGTAATATTGGTATGAATTCTTTGAAATGTTCACTTTTAGATATATTGGTCATCGTAAAAGAACTGCTATATTTTAAAGGCTCATCTGTTGGCTTTTAGCCTGTTTGTGCTTTCCAACGAAACCTTGTCCATGATTATTTGACCTAAATTTGGGAGGGAAAATTAAGAGCAAGAGCTGTTAAGATTTTTGGAGTACATATCTGCCTGCTTTAATGGTGTTAATTTCAGTTGTGCTTGGTTGATGTTCATCTCTGATGCCTGCCATGTCTTATGATTACCTAAAAAATGAACATGCTTGTCTTTGATTCCTTTGGGAATTTTTTGAGCCAGGTTGGAGAGATGAAGAAACTTGTTGAAGAGGGTAAAGTTAAATACATAGGTCTATCTGAGGCCTCTGCTTCGACAATCAGAAGGGCTCATGCTGTTCATCCTATAACAGCTGTTCAGTTAGAATGGTCATTGTGGTCAAGAGATTTGGAGGAAGAAATTCTTCCAACATGCAGGTAGAAATATTTTGTGCTGTTACAATTGGTTTGGAGGATATTAATGACTCTGTTTACTTTCCTGTTTCATTATCAGAGAGCTTGGTATTGGCATTGTCCCTTACAGCCCTCTTGGACGGGGATTTTTCTCTGCAGGACCACAACTGTTTGACAACTTGGCAGAGGGTGACATGCGTAAGGTTGGTGTACTGAACAATTTATTCTGATCTTATGAGTATATTTTCACCATATCATGATTCATTGCCCTTTTCACTTTTCACCAGATCTGATTTTATTCACTTTTGTATTCAATGGAGTTGGGAAAGTTAGCTAGTAGATGGTTGGTAAAAGAGGATGCATAGAGCAAAAGATTTTCTAATTTAGATTATTTATCTGCAGCATAGTAACATCTCATCTTATTTTTGGATGTACCATGCGTTTTCTTGTCCATAAGAGATGTTTCTGCCATGCACGTGTGTGTTTTGACATCTTATTCCCCCTTTTGTCATTGGATTAGGAAGAGGGAGGAGGCAGTCCTTACTTTAAGGTTTTCTCTAGATTTTCAGCTTTTCGCTGCAGATGCTAATGGTCTCCTAATCTTTGTCCTTGTGTTGTATGATAATCTGAATGGCCACTCATTTCTTTTTTACGGGATTAATGATTTAACTTTTGCGACTCTTTAGAATTAGTTCCATTCCTGATGAAGTGCAGTTTTTGGCCGCAGAATTTCCCAAGGTTGAAACCAGAAAACCTGGAGGAAAACAAGAAAATATTTGCACGGGTTAGTGAAATGGCAGCAAAGAAAGGATGCACCCCAGCACAGCTGGCCTTGGCTTGGGTTCATCATCAAGGAGATGACGTGGTTCCAATTCCTGGTACCACCAAGAAGGAGAACTTCAACCAGAATGTTAGAGCTCTATCAGTAAAATTAACACGAGAGAAGATGGCTGAACTTGAGTCCTATGCTTCCGCTGATGTGGTTAAGGGTGATAGGCATGTCTCCATGGCAACTACATGGATAAACTCTGAGACCCCTCCTTTGTCTTCCTGGAAAGCTAAGTAAAGATATGAATCCATCTGAGTTTGGTGTTGATATTATCTTGAGAGTGTGGTCAAATGAATCCAAATGCTAGAATATTTGGATGAATAATGTTTGTGAGGAGGCATACCTATTTGACTAATTCTACTTATCAGCAGGCTGTGGAGAAGATACTTTTGTCTTTTTGAATTAGGCAAATCTATGTTGCTAATGATATAGACAGTATGCGATGCTTCTGTAATTCAACTTGTGTTGGTTTTGTGTGCTTGTTATTTGTGGTATTTTGCAGTGATGTCCTCCAGCAGTTTTACAATTATCTGAGAGAGGATTGCCAAGAAATTGTTGCCCAACAAACATATTCAAATATTTCTAAATGTTATACGTCTTTTAAAGACAGGGCAGTGACTCATTCTAGAGAATGATTGCCTTAATATGTTATACGGACGAAAATTGACAAGACTGTTTGTTCATTCTGGCTGATTTCCATTAACCTCGTGGCTTTCATCTTCTTTGGACTAATTAACCAGCCGAGACAACATGCAGTACCTACAATCGGACTACACACATGCGTACACATATACATACGCATACATATGTACATACATACATATGTATCTGTTGGAGGGAGGTGGCATTTTCTTGTACATTTTCAGGGTTCTTTATGATTTACAACAGTTTTATAAATCCTTGCAGCAAGTCTGTCTATTTTCAAGTTTGACAACTACTAGTCAATTCCCAACTTAATGTTCTCCAGTCGTCATATTCCAGCATCTGAATCATCTAGGTTGCATTTGAGGATGATTTTGTTAGCTAAAGATCAGCTTATCATTCTCCTTAAGGGACTATTATTTGGCACGAAACTGTGATAAGCAAATAAACTGAAATCAACATCCATACATGTGAAGCTTATTTCACTTAATTTAGCTGCGTTTTGACGAAGTATATGAAAATGAATGGGGTTATCTACGCTAACACAATTTTTTTTTATTAATTTATAAATTAATCTTTTATGCACTGATAGTGATTTTTTTAATTTGAGTTTGCAATTAAAATTTTACATATGTGTTATTTATCCAATTGTAATAATATATACAATGTCATTGTATATAAAATTAATTCCTGAGCCATTGGTTTAAGTCAATTCTGAAAATATCGAATTCCATTTTTGAAAGCAAGCGTTGTAAGCAAATGTTACCCATAGAGTCAAACTGTGCTGTGGCATCTTTTAAAATATATTGTAATGAATCACATCCAATATACTTCTCAAAAATCTTATTGTAAGTGCCTGTTTCAAGGTTAGGTATCGATCTTATAAAATATTCATGAATAGACTTTGCTCTTGAGAACTCTATTCTTGCCACATGTTTTCATCAAGGCTAAATGGTAATACAAATGGCTTGTGTACCTTACTCCTCTAACAACTCCAAAACTTCCACTATGTCTGGTATAAATTCAAATTATACACTTTAACTATCTATATCTATATGTATTGCAAGGGGATTTTTAGTAGAGAGCCTCTCAATGACTTCCAAACTTCCCATTCTTTTTTTTTAGAATTTTTATTTATTTTAATACATAAAAAGTAGTGGGTTATAACCAACTTTATCACCAGTCAAATTTAAAATTTAAAACTTTCCCACTATCTACTTCATAAACAATTTATAGTTTGTTATTTATACTTTAAGTCCTTTTTACTCCTTAATTACAGACAAATGCTCATTCGTATACTATGTTAATACAATCTTACATTTTTATAATTAAGAAATCTTTATCACTAAACTAATCCTATAACCACCCCTACAAATGAGCTTTGCAAATTACAATCACGTTTGAAAAAAATCACCATATCACCACCACGTTTTCCACTCCAATTTAAGAATTTTACTCTAATTAAAACTCCTCCAAGACATAGCATCCTACGGTTCATTCTTTCAACCAAATTACCATTTGCTCATTTGTCATCTTTTGGTTAATAAAAACAAGAACAACAATTCTATTGGTACGTAATTTTTATTTGATTACAATACAATTGTATATCTAACTGCTGATGCTATTTCTTCTTTAACTATTGTATTTCTTTGGTTAACAATTCTCATAAAATATATTACATTATTACACTTAAAACAAATACAAAAACTATTGATTCTTAGTTCAATATATATTTTAATGCATTTCTAGATCAAAAATGGAAACTCTACCTCTCCTCAAATTCGATAGCCATCTCCATTATTTTTAACACATAATTAACCATTACCTTTGCATTTTCAACTCTATTAATGTAGCTTATACCTCTTATTTATATATTTACTGTTCATGATATAATGTTAATTTTTTATTAAAATTATGCAGATTCATTTGAAGAATCTGTTCCTGCTACGCAAGACGCTATGCTTGTTAACATAGTTATAGCAGAACAAATTGGTAATGTTCTCATACTTTTCTCATGTAATTATATTTAATACTTTTTGAATATGATCTTAAGTATACAAATTAAGAGTGTTCATGGATCAAATAATCAGTTCATTTGCAATTTTGCTAACCATAACTAGATGTTCTGATTCGACCAAATTATAATCCATACCCTACCTTAATTCGAATGGTTAATCAGTGATCAGTTATCCTGTAGCATAGGGTTAGATTTACAATATAGCGTATCTTTCTTCCAAGAAAAAGAAAAGGACTTACACTTACAAATCAAAAAATACAACATTTTTCAGATCAATAATATTATTTAATTTTACAACTCTAAAAAATCATTAATATAAAATAGACTTGCAAATCGAAAAATACAATATTTTGCAAATCAATAATATTATTTAATCTTACAACTCCGAAAAAGAATGAATGCAAAATAGAAAAAAAAACACATTAAAATACTGAACATTTAAAAGATTTGTTTTTATTCTCTCTATTTCGTGGAACCTATCATTTTTTTTTCAAATCATGATGGTAGGTTACACCACAACCAAGTACTTAAGACTTAAAAGATTAAAAATAAAATAGTTATTACAATTATAAGTGGATAGATTTTATGAAAAATAAGTTATTAAATTATATAAATCATGAATATCAAATAGAATAAAAACACATTAAAATACTGAATATTTAAAAGATTTTTTTTATTTTGTCCATTTCTTGAAACCTATCATTTTTTTTAATAACGATGGTAGGTTACTCCACAATCAAATATTTAAGACTTAAAAGATTAAAAACAAAATAGTTATTACAATTATAGGTGGATAGAATTTATGAGAAATGAAAAATAAGTTATGACAATATATAAAAAAGTAGACTTATAGAATAAGAAAAATTAGTGACGATGAATATGGAAAGTGAAAAAGGTAGATGATAGTTAAGATTAGCAGCAAATGAAACAAAATTTATAAATAGAAAAAAATAAAGTAGTATAGTAAATAAAAATGACAACGACAAATGTGAATTGTACAAATATAGATGGGAGTAAATGTTAGTACATTAGTATAGGTTCCACTAACTAACCTTTTATGATAAATAATTATGTACGTAAATTTGGGTAAATGAAGTTTCTTAAAATTAAAAATGATATTCGATTTATCAATTTTGACCATTTCATTGGTTACCTTATTTATCAATTTTGAGCAATTCAATTTTCTCAATTACTCATTTTTTCGATTCCTATAGAACACCCCTTACACAAACACTACTTCCATTGTTTCGACATAACAAATTTACATTACATTATCGACACATTGATAGTTATACGCATATAATATACAATACTCATTTCACCAATCAATTACATTAAATAGGCATATGACGACATCCATATGGTGTCAGAAGAAGATGGACGTTTGGTCCAAGAATAGCTATCTGTCAGAAATGTCAATCTCTAATGTCGGCGGAAGAAAGAGTTAAAAATAGTACAAAACAAGATCCAAAATTCAATTGTGTTGTCAAAATGGAGACGTTACTTTACCTTTACTACCTGATACTCAGTTTCTGGAACGAGTACTTGCTACTCCAAATTTAAGATTTGATTCTTGAACTCCCTATTTGGATTTACATCTATGGAAGACAAAATAGATCATTCAGTAGTCAATTCTGTCGAACCGTATTCATTTCAAATTAGTGAAGAGTGTTCGCACTTTCATGCAAGATTATCAAATTGAATGCATAATGTTTGTAAGCATTTCATGTTGATAACATTCATTTTTATTTATATATCATTCATTTTCTAATATAAATTTTTATTATTCTTTCAAGATCTATCTTTTGAGAAAAGGCAGTTCTTGAATGATATAAACATTTTATCATATTTCAAGTTATTGTTAGGCAAATCTTACATTTTAATTTTATTTGTACAAGTTTTTAACTTTTTTTTATTCACCACTTATTTCCATTTTTTTCAATAATGTTTGTACCGTACGTAGTACGGGTATTTACACTAGTGCTGTTGTATTACTTGAATCTTGAAAATGTTTGTTTAGACTATTTCAATTTAACTCTAGCACCTTATGCGAGGTATGAGGAGCATTAATCAATGTTCAGTCTAGATGGAAGTTCCACCTACTAAATGAGGTTCCTGCATTTCAGATTTTTTTTCTTTAAAAATATTATGGTTTGCGGGTGCAAGTATAGTCAACTCAATAATTAGCATTGTGGGGATATTTTCCTTTGTCGGACCGAGTTTAATATGATTCTGAGGTCCAAACCTTACTTCAGCAATGACGCAAGAATTTCGTTCCTCTTTCCTACCTGTACCAGTGATGAAACTCCACCACTTCTCTGTCCTCCTTTCTTCTTCCCACTCCTATTTATTTAAACATCTTCACTTCAAATCTTGTTTTCAATCGTCGGCCCGAAGAAGTGGAAGAATCGAAGCTGTGAAGCTGTGAGAAACTACTGCTCGAAAATGGCGTCTCTACCACCGGTGCCGAGGTCCAAGTTGGGCTCCCAGGGCTTGGAAGTGTCGAAACAAGGTCTGGGATGTATGGGGATGTCGTACATGTACGGCCCGCCTAAGCCCGAGCCAGATATGATCGAACTCATCCGCTACGCTGTCGATTCTGGAGTCACCTTCCTTGATACCTCCGACGTCTATGGACCTCACACGAACGAAATCCTCATCGGCAAGGTATAAGATAAAGAAGCTTACGATTTGAATTTACTGCAGAATTAATTGTTTCCAAATTTGAATTTGGATTTGTATTCTTGGCTTAGATCAATTTAACTCTGTTTAATGATATTTACTTGTTTGATTTCAGTTTGTATATGGGAAAGTACCGAGTGTTGTACGTTGTGTTTGGGAGCTTGTATTTTTTTGGTCGTCGGTAGCTTTTTACTCCAGCATTTAAATCTTTGGGCAAATTTTTTTAAAATTTTTTAAAATGATGTTCTAGGTTATGTAATATGTAATAATCGGTTCAGAAAAATGTTGTATTTTACTCTTGAAATGGTTGTTGCTTCCGGAAAATGGTTTTTCCCTGGATGGTGTTTTTTTTTTTGAAGGAAATGCATCGATTGCATTTTCAAAGTCCTCAGTTTTAAACTGTTCGCTTTTGGGTTTTTGGTTTTCCGTAGAAAAAAAATATATCAGCTCTGGTTTGTGTTGCTGGATAGCCGTAGAAGTTGACCTGGCATAGATCTGACAATGTTTAGTTGTTTAAGAATAGTACCTGTAGAGCAAGCAAACGGGCTAATTTCCTGGGAGTTTTATTGAACTTTTATTATTTGTGTTTTGAATGATGGTGTAGGTTTAAAGAAATGCTCAGTTGAAATTGGATGTAGCTTTGAGTGTTAAGCTTATTGCATTATCCTTGAATGAGGGTTGAATTCTGATTGGCCTTTCAGATATGGTAACTGATAAGTATTATAATTCGGTTAAATTGGGTGTAGGCTTTGAAAGGAGGATACAGAGAGAAAGTGCAGATAGCAACCAAGTTTGGCATTGGAACAAAGGATGGGAAAACGGACATTCGTGGTGATCCAGAGTATGTGCGAGCTTGTTGTGAGGGCAGCCTGAAGCGGCTTGATGTAGAATGCATTGATCTTTTTTATGCTCATCGTATTGATACTCGTGTTCCCATTGAAGTCACGGTTAGTTGTTCTTTCTATGCCACTCTAATGCCATTTTTACCTGGTATTATGGGTTTAACCATTTGAAATTACAATTGCTAGATTGAATAATCCTGATTACAAAATACGGTTTTTTCAACTGATTTTGTAAAGCTTCTTCTCAAGAAAGCAGTAACTGACATAAAAAAGCTGCCATATTTTAAAAAATTGTCATATTTTAAACTGCCATATGTTTCAACATTACTGCAATTATGATTTGTATAAAGTAATATTGGTATGAATTCTTTGAAATGTTCACTTTTAGATATATTGGTCATCGTAAAAGAACTGCTATATTTTAAAGGCTCATCTGTTGGCTTTTAGCCTGTTTGTGCTTTCCAACGAAACCTTGTCCATGATTATTTGACCTAAATTTGGGAGGGAAAATTAAGAGCAAGAGCTGTTAAGATTTTTGGAGTACATATCTGCCTGCTTTAATGGTGTTAATTTCAGTTGTGCTTGGTTGATGTTCATCTCTGATGCCTGCCATGTCTTATGATTACCTAAAAAATGAACATGCTTGTCTTTGATTCCTTTGGGAATTTTTTGAGCCAGGTTGGAGAGATGAAGAAACTTGTTGAAGAGGGTAAAGTTAAATACATAGGTCTATCTGAGGCCTCTGCTTCGACAATCAGAAGGGCTCATGCTGTTCATCCTATAACAGCTGTTCAGTTAGAATGGTCATTGTGGTCAAGAGATTTGGAGGAAGAAATTCTTCCAACATGCAGGTAGAAATATTTTGTGCTGTTACAATTGGTTTGGAGGATATTAATGACTCTGTTTACTTTCCTGTTTCATTATCAGAGAGCTTGGTATTGGCATTGTCCCTTACAGCCCTCTTGGACGGGGATTTTTCTCTGCAGGACCACAACTGTTTGACAACTTGGCAGAGGGTGACATGCGTAAGGTTGGTGTACTGAACAATTTATTCTGATCTTATGAGTATATTTTCACCATATCATGATTCATTGCCCTTTTCACTTTTCACCAGATCTGATTTTATTCACTTTTGTATTCAATGGAGTTGGGAAAGTTAGCTAGTAGATGGTTGGTAAAAGAGGATGCATAGAGCAAAAGATTTTCTAATTTAGATTATTTATCTGCAGCATAGTAACATCTCATCTTATTTTTGGATGTACCATGCGTTTTCTTGTCCATAAGAGATGTTTCTGCCATGCACGTGTGTGTTTTGACATCTTATTCCCCCTTTTGTCATTGGATTAGGAAGAGGGAGGAGGCAGTCCTTACTTTAAGGTTTTCTCTAGATTTTCAGCTTTTCGCTGCAGATGCTAATGGTCTCCTAATCTTTGTCCTTGTGTTGTATGATAATCTGAATGGCCACTCATTTCTTTTTTACGGGATTAATGATTTAACTTTTGCGACTCTTTAGAATTAGTTCCATTCCTGATGAAGTGCAGTTTTTGGCCGCAGAATTTCCCAAGGTTGAAACCAGAAAACCTGGAGGAAAACAAGAAAATATTTGCACGGGTTAGTGAAATGGCAGCAAAGAAAGGATGCACCCCAGCACAGCTGGCCTTGGCTTGGGTTCATCATCAAGGAGATGACGTGGTTCCAATTCCTGGTACCACCAAGAAGGAGAACTTCAACCAGAATGTTAGAGCTCTATCAGTAAAATTAACACGAGAGAAGATGGCTGAACTTGAGTCCTATGCTTCCGCTGATGTGGTTAAGGGTGATAGGCATGTCTCCATGGCAACTACATGGATAAACTCTGAGACCCCTCCTTTGTCTTCCTGGAAAGCTAAGTAAAGATATGAATCCATCTGAGTTTGGTGTTGATATTATCTTGAGAGTGTGGTCAAATGAATCCAAATGCTAGAATATTTGGATGAATAATGTTTGTGAGGAGGCATACCTATTTGACTAATTCTACTTATCAGCAGGCTGTGGAGAAGATACTTTTGTCTTTTTGAATTAGGCAAATCTATGTTGCTAATGATATAGACAGTATGCGATGCTTCTGTAATTCAACTTGTGTTGGTTTTGTGTGCTTGTTATTTGTGGTATTTTGCAGTGATGTCCTCCAGCAGTTTTACAATTATCTGAGAGAGGATTGCCAAGAAATTGTTGCCCAACAAACATATTCAAATATTTCTAAATGTTATACGTCTTTTAAAGACAGGGCAGTGACTCATTCTAGAGAATGATTGCCTTAATATGTTATACGGACGAAAATTGACAAGACTGTTTGTTCATTCTGGCTGATTTCCATTAACCTCGTGGCTTTCATCTTCTTTGGACTAATTAACCAGCCGAGACAACATGCAGTACCTACAATCGGACTACACACATGCGTACACATATACATACGCATACATATGTACATACATACATATGTATCTGTTGGAGGGAGGTGGCATTTTCTTGTACATTTTCAGGGTTCTTTATGATTTACAACAGTTTTATAAATCCTTGCAGCAAGTCTGTCTATTTTCAAGTTTGACAACTACTAGTCAATTCCCAACTTAATGTTCTCCAGTCGTCATATTCCAGCATCTGAATCATCTAGGTTGCATTTGAGGATGATTTTGTTAGCTAAAGATCAGCTTATCATTCTCCTTAAGGGACTATTATTTGGCACGAAACTGTGATAAGCAAATAAACTGAAATCAACATCCATACATGTGAAGCTTATTTCACTTAATTTAGCTGCGTTTTGACGAAGTATATGAAAATGAATGGGGTTATCTACGCTAACACAATTTTTTTTTATTAATTTATAAATTAATCTTTTATGCACTGATAGTGATTTTTTTAATTTGAGTTTGCAATTAAAATTTTACATATGTGTTATTTATCCAATTGTAATAATATATACAATGTCATTGTATATAAAATTAATTCCTGAGCCATTGGTTTAAGTCAATTCTGAAAATATCGAATTCCATTTTTGAAAGCAAGCGTTGTAAGCAAATGTTACCCATAGAGTCAAACTGTGCTGTGGCATCTTTTAAAATATATTGTAATGAATCACATCCAATATACTTCTCAAAAATCTTATTGTAAGTGCCTGTTTCAAGGTTAGGTATCGATCTTATAAAATATTCATGAATAGACTTTGCTCTTGAGAACTCTATTCTTGCCACATGTTTTCATCAAGGCTAAATGGTAATACAAATGGCTTGTGTACCTTACTCCTCTAACAACTCCAAAACTTCCACTATGTCTGGTATAAATTCAAATTATACACTTTAACTATCTATATCTATATGTATTGCAAGGGGATTTTTAGTAGAGAGCCTCTCAATGACTTCCAAACTTCCCATTCTTTTTTTTTAGAATTTTTATTTATTTTAATACATAAAAAGTAGTGGGTTATAACCAACTTTATCACCAGTCAAATTTAAAATTTAAAACTTTCCCACTATCTACTTCATAAACAGTTTATAGTTTGTTATTTATACTTTAAGTCCTTTTTACTCCTTAATTACAGACAAATGCTCATTCGTATACTATGTTAATACAATCTTACATTTTTTTAATTAAGAAATCTTTATCACTAAACTAATCCTATAACCACCCCTACAAATGAGCTTTGCAAATTACAATCACGTTTGAAAAAAATCACCATATCACCACCACGTTTTCCACTCCAATTTAAGAATTTTACTCTAATTAAAACTCCTCCAAGACATAGCATCCTACGGTTCATTCTTTCAACCAAATTACCATTTGCTCATTTGTCATCTTTTGGTTAATAAAAACAAGAACAACAATTCTATTGGTACGTAATTTTTATTTGATTACAATACAATTGTATATCTAACTGCTGATGCTATTTCTTCTTTAACTATTGTATTTCTTTGGTTAACAATTCTCATAAAATATATTACATTATTACACTTAAAACAAATACAAAAACTATTGATTCTTAGTTCAATATATATTTTAATGCATTTCTAGATCAAAAATGGAAACTCTACCTCTCCTCAAATTCGATAGCCATCTCCATTATTTTTAACACATAATTAACCATTACCTTTGCATTTTCAACTCTATTAATGTAGCTTATACCTCTTATTTATATATTTACTGTTCATGATATAATGTTAATTTTTTATTAAAATTATGCAGATTCATTTGAAGAATCTGTTCCTGCTACGCAAGACGCTATGCTTGTTAACATAGTTATAGCAGAACAAATTGGTAATGTTCTCATACTTTTCTCATGTAATTATATTTAATACTTTTTGAATATGATCTTAAGTATACAAATTAAGAGTGTTCATGGATCAAATAATCAGTTCATTTGCAATTTTGCTAACCATAACTAGATGTTCTGATTCGACCAAATTATAATCCATACCCTACCTTAATTCGAATGGTTAATCAGTGATCAGTTATCCTGTAGCATAGGGTTAGATTTACAATATAGCGTATCTTTCTTCCAAGAAAAAGAAAAGGACTTACACTTACAAATCAAAAAATACAACATTTTTCAGATCAATAATATTATTTAATTTTACAACTCTAAAAAATCATTAATATAAAATAGACTTGCAAATCGAAAAATACAATATTTTGCAAATCAATAATATTATTTAATCTTACAACTCCGAAAAAGAATGAATGCAAAATAGAAAAAAAAACACATTAAAATACTGAACATTTAAAAGATTTGTTTTTATTCTCTCTATTTCGTGGAACCTATCATTTTTTTTTCAAATCATGATGGTAGGTTACACCACAACCAAGTACTTAAGACTTAAAAGATTAAAAATAAAATAGTTATTACAATTATAAGTGGATAGATTTTATGAAAAATAAGTTATTAAATTATATAAATCATGAATATCAAATAGAATAAAAACACATTAAAATACTGAATATTTAAAAGATTTTTTTTATTTTGTCCATTTCTTGAAACCTATCATTTTTTTTAATAACGATGGTAGGTTACTCCACAATCAAATATTTAAGACTTAAAAGATTAAAAACAAAATAGTTATTACAATTATAGGTGGATAGAATTTATGAGAAATGAAAAATAAGTTATGACAATATATAAAAAAGTAGACTTATAGAATAAGTAAAATTAGTGACGATGAATATAGAAAGTGAAAAAGGTAGATGATAGTTAAGATTAGCAGCAAATGAAACAAAATTTATAAATAGAAAAAAATAAAGTAGTATAGTAAATAAAAATGACAATGACAAATGTGAATTGTACAAATATAGATGGGAGTAAATGTTAGTACATTAGTATAGGTTCCACTAACTAACCTTTTATGATAAATAATTATGTACGTAAATTCGGGTAAATGAAGTTTCTTAAAATTAAAAATGATAGTCGATTTATCAATTTTGACCATTTCATTGGTTATCTTATTTATCAATTTTGAGCAATTCAATTTTCTCAATTACTCATTTTTTCGATTCCTATAGAACACCCCTTGCACAAACACTACTTCCATTGTTTCAACATAACAAATTTACATTACATTATCGACACATTGATAGTTATACGCATATAATATACAATACTCATTTCACCAATCAATTACATTAAATAGGCATAAGATGACATCCATATGGTGTCAGAAGAAGATGGACGTTTGGTCCAAGAATAGCTATCTGTCAGAAATGTCAATCTCTAATGTCGGCGGAAGAAAGAGTTAAAAATAGTACAAAACAAGATCCGAAATTCAATTGTGTTGTCAAAATGGAGACGTTACTTTACCTTTACTACCTGATACTCAGTTTCTGGAACGAGTACTTGCTACTCCAAATTTAAGATTTGATTCTTGAACTCCCTATTTGGATTTACATCTATGGAAGACAAAATAGATCATTCAGTAGTCAATTCTGTCGAACCGTATTCATTTCAAATTAGTGAAGAGTGTTCGCACTTTCATGCAAGATTATCAAATTGAATGCATAATGTTTGTAAGCATTTCATGTTGATAACATTCATTTTTATTTATATATCATTCATTTTCTAATATAAATTTTTATTATTCTTTCAAGATCTATCTTTTGAGAAAAGGCAGTTCTTGAATGATATACACATTTTATCATATTTCAAGTTATTGTTAGGCAAATCTTACATTTTAATTTTATTTGTACAAGTTTTTAACTTTTTTTTATTCACCACTTATTTCCATTTTTTTCAATAATGTCTGTACCGTGCGTACGGGTATTTACACTAGTGTTGTTGTATTACTTGAATCTTGAAAATGTTTATTTAGACTATTTCAATTTAACTCTAGCACCTTATGCGAGGTATGAGGAGTATTAATCAATGTTCAGTCTAGATGGAAGTTCCACCTACTAAATGAGGTTCCTGCATTTCAGATTTTTTTTCTTTAAAAGTATTATGGTTTGCGGGTGCAAGTATAGTCAACTCAATAATTAGCATTGTGGGGATATTTTTGTTTCAAAAAAATTAATTTTAAAGTCGTTTCAGTCTTTATAAGCAATTATTGAGTATTCTTAAGCACAATTGTAAGAAATCTTATATCAAGCACACAGAAAATCAACCATGTACAAAATTAAAAGTGCAAAGTAAATGTGTGAGATGACAGATAGCCAAACAATTGCTTTCATTGTAACTATTATCATTTTTTTTGGCGAAAAACTTCACATTAAACATGAAAACTCTTGGATCATGTACCATAAGAGTAGTATCAAAGTTAGCACCCTCTTGACATTGCTATTCGAGTAATGTATCAGGCCAACTTATAGTCACTTGAGACTCATCCAAATTGGGTGTCAGAGGTTGGGGATTTTGTGACTGCCCAAAATTTGGGGACTGAGTTGGAGTGAATTTCAGACTCTGCCATACTGTGGGGATTGAGTTGGAAGTGTTTGATTAGCTGTGAAAGTGTGTGGGGACTCATCCAAATTGGGTGTCAGAGGTTGGGGATTTTGTGACAACCCAAAATTTGGGGACTGAGTTGGAGTGAATTTCAGATTCTTCCATACTGTAAGGATTGAGTTGGGAGTGTTTGATTAGTTGTAGAAGTGTGTGGGAGGAAGGTGGTGACTAAATTATTTTTCCTTTTTGTTTACATAATTTTAATAGAAGGGTATATAGGATTATTGAAAAAGAATATTTGACCTACATGATTACTTAAACAGTAAAGGTGAAAGTTGTAGGTGTAATTTTGAATACTTGAGGGAAGCTATTTGTAATTATTGGGAATTTTGGGAGAGGTTTCTAAAACTATCCGATAAAAGAAAATTGTAATGCTAGTTCTTTTCATAGCCGCATCTCCTTCTTAGCATGAGTTAATATTTTTCATTGTAAGGACAGTTTACACAGATCAGTCTTTGATCCTTGTTGTGGACTTCTTGTGAACTTTTTATTGAATTGTATTTTTCTCCTAGCCTATGGACCATTGTTATGTATGTGCTTCTTATCATGTCATGCATCATCAACCTGCAGGAGACAACAAAAAGATATTGCAATATGATGATAGGATTCTCTAAGATATCGTAGCCATCTGCACTGCACTTAGGAGTAGAAGAAGAAGAGACTAGAAAGAATGAGAAGAAAGTAAACTTGGAAGAAGAAGAGACCAAAAAGAATGAGAAGAAAGTAAAACAAGACACATAACAAACTCAAATCAATTTAGGAGAATCTCGGTTGTGGATCTTTAAATTTGGAGTGATTTTACTAGTGTTTTACCAATTTTCAAATCTAACAAAATTGGTTCTTTATGTGATATAATTGTTTTCATTTACTCTCTCAGCTTCTAACTTTAATTGGGATGGTTTCTTTTGTTTCTTTAGTTTTTAAGTCAAGTTATAGCAATAATAATATAAAAATGCACAAATGTAATGCAGTGTACTGAAACCGTATATCTTGCTCTCTTTAAAAATCTAAACAAATTAATGAAATCAACATTTGACGTGTTAGGTTAGTATATCTAGGAATAATGAAGATAATACACAAAAAAGGATAGTATGTGCACAATTCCAAATAATGGTTGATTGCCTGACAACCTAAAAAATTAGGTGATCAGTTGTTTTCGCATCATTTTAAGCATTGTCATAGGGATTTGTCGCTCGAGTCTTTGATGTGATTTGTATATGTAGTTAAAAAAATCATGTCTAACTTCATTTATTTATAATTCGGCCCTGTCAATTACTGACTTTTATGGGGATAATTTGATCTCTTCATAGAATCATGTAAAGTCCACATGATGCAATTAGCCACAAATTAGGTTATGCGACTCGATTGCACCTAATTGAAAATATTGTAATATTGTAAGGGGTAAATTGGTGCAATTCAATTGCAATAAGGTGAGAAAAGAATATTTTTGAAGAGATTTATTGATATTAATCCTAAGATTTATTTTTTGTAGCCCAGTCAATAACGATACTAGTATATTTTTACGAAACCCGACCATAATTGGTGGCAATGGCGAATCCCCAGTTTAAACTAAGTTTTTCTAACTCCAAAAATTTTATTCAAATCTAAGACCAATTCAAGTCCTTTTGTCGAAATCAAAGTCCGACAATATATACTCTTATCAAGAGAAACCCACTAAAATACCAAAGAAGAAAAAATTCAAAAAGAGAAGCTAAAAAGAATCAGGAAAGATGTACTTTTATTGAAGCTATTAATACTCTTCACTGAATTTGTAGGGCGCTGGTCTTGTATTTGTACTGGTGCAACAGAATTTGCCCTTGTGCCTTGTGCTACCATCTTGTCTATGGCTGTGAATATTATGGTGTGTTGTGTTAGGCACCAAAGGAATAATAAACTAGTCGTTTTGGGAAGGCTTGCCTGCATTTTGGAGTAAGAGGCAAAACGACGTAGTTAGACTTATTCAGACAGTTAGTGCTTGTTGTTCAAGTTAGTTAGTGGGATAACAGAATTCTATAAATGATTCCCCTCCCTCTTGTAACGAATTCAGCATGAAATATACCAGATTCATTTTTTCTCTCTCTTCTCAGTTGCTCTCTCTCTCTCTCTCTCGTTCCTTGCTTCCTCTGCCTTCTTTCCCATTCCTTCACCCTGCTAAACCTCTCCTAAAAATCTATCTTAGAAGCCTTCGCTTGACAATTGGTATCAGAGCAATCGATCCTTGGCTGCTTGAGACACCACAAATGGCTAAAAACACCAGGTATCGATCATTGGAGGAACAACTCAAGAAACAGGAAATTAAGCTTCAAGAAGTAATGGAGACAATGGCCGTGGCTCAGACCTCTTGTCAAAATAATCTGCAGCAGAAGTTTCATGAAGAAATGGAGCAGAATAACGCGAGGATAGAGGCTATGGTGGGAAACTTGGATCAGAAGTTCAGTAAGATGGAGCTGAAACTCAACGCGCTGTTGAAAGTGATGATGAAGGAAAAAGGCATGCCAGAAGTAGAAACAGGTGCATCTGAACCAATCCTACCTACTCCTCCAGCACATCTGAAGCTCATGACTCCCACGGAGATGCATGGAGTTCAACCTGATGTTAGAGGTAAGATTTTTACCCCCAACCTGCCAAGACTTGAAATGCTTATGTTCTCTTATGGTAATCCTAGGGAGTAGTTAAGAAAATGTCAGAAATATTTTCTGAATTATCAAATACCTGAGAACCAAAGGGTAGATATGGTAGAAATGTTCTTGGAGGGGAGAGCTGACAATTGGTTCCAGGGAGTGAGACTGGAGAGACCTAGACTGTCGTGGTCAGAATTTTGTGAATTATTATGTGAAAGGTTTGCTGGGAAGTGGTCACGTGATGTGGTTGAGGAATTCAACAAATTACAACAAAAAGGGACCGTAGAGGAGTATAAGGAGAAATTTGAAGAGTTGGAAGACTCTCGTGTTGATTAGAAACCCCAAACTGGATGAATGATACTTTATATCCAGTTTCATCAGTGGTTTAAAGGAAGATATTAAACCAATGGTCAAAATGTTCAAGCCACAGACTCTATCCAAAGCTTTTGAGGTGGCTGAACTACAGGAGTGCTCACTTGAAACTTTGTCTAGGCAGCATAAGCCCCCAGGAAGGACAGCTGTTGAACCTAAGTATGGGATGTACAGGAACCACAACAACAACCAGAACAATCCAAGCTCTTACAAGCTTCCAGCTATTGATCCAAATCTCAAGAAGATTGACAATAGATCCAGAGAGTTTAGTAAGATCTCAGCTGAGGAAATACAGTATAGGCGTAAGCACAACTTATGTTACAGGTGTGGGGATAAATTTGGAGTAGGTCACCAGTGCAAATCTAGGGGATTGAACTGTTTAGATATGGAGGAAGGTGAGGAGACTGAATTTGAAGATGCAGAAGGAGAGCAAGATGAGCTCACAGGAAGGGTAGGAGAAATGGCTGAGGTGTCAGTAAATGCTTTAGCAGCAGCAATACAAAGGAAATCTATTATGCTACTAAGTAACTTAGGTGGAGTACCTATCAAAATCCTTGTAGACACTAGTAGTTCTGACAGCTTCATACACTACAAATTGGCTAAATCTCTTCAACTTCCTTATCAAACAGTCAGACCTTTTACAGTGACCTTGGCAGATGGTACTGACATAACTAGTGGAGCAATCTGCCCAAGTGTTAAGTGGTTGATACAAGACTATCAGTTTCAGTTCGATTTGAAGATAATGGAGTTGGGAGATTGGGACATCATCTTAGGAGTTGACTGGGTGTGTCAATTTAGTCATATCACTTTTGATTTCCATGCACTCATTATTGCTCTTAGCAGTAGGGGTGATTTATTACATCTACAAGGCTTCATTAACCAGCCTGTGATGGAGCTGGTAAGGGGGAAAGATCTCAGGACTTTTATACAAGAAAAGCAAAGGAGTTGTGCCTCACTACAGATGGAGTCCAGGGTTGATCAGGAGAAGGACATTCCAGAACTGGTGGCCTCAGTTTTGCAGCAATATTCTCAGGTGTTTGCAACTCCACATGGACTACCTCCTAAGAGGGAGTTAGATCATTAGATTACCTTGAAGCCAGGAGCAGAGCGATTCAAACTTAAACCTTACAAGTATCCCCATGCACACAAGTTTGAGATTGAGAAATAGGTTGCTGAAATGCTTACAAATAGGATTGTTAAGCACAGTTGTAGTCCCTTTGTCTCTCCTGTGTTGTTGGTTAAAAAGAAGGACAATACTTGGAGGTTATGTGTGGATTATAGGAAGTTAAATGAGCTTACTGTCAAGGACAGGTTCCCTATCCCAAACATTGACGAAATGCTGAATGAACTACATGGGATAAAATACATGTCTAAACTAGACCTTAGAGCTGGATATCATCAGTTGAGAGTCAAGACAGCTAATATACATAAGACTGCTTTCCAGACACATCATGATCATTTTGAGTTTTTAGTAATGCCATTTGGCCTAACTAATGCCCCAACTACCTTTCAATCTCTGATGAATAGAATATTTCAACCTTAGATGAGGAAGTTTGTATTGGTTTTCTTTGATGATATTCTAGTTTACAGTCCAACGTTGGAAGCACATGCACAGCATTTGAAAATTGTGTTAGGAGTCTTGGCTGACAACCAGCTTTACTGTAAAAGGTCTAAATGCTCCTTTGCTCAAACATCAGTGGAGTATTTGGGACACATTATCTCTGAGGAGGGAGTGAGTATGGAGGGAAGCAAGGTGGAATATATCTAGTCATGGCCTACTCCTAGCACAGTTAAAGAGCTGAGGGGATTTTTTGGATTGACTGGATACTATAGAAGGTTTATTAAAGGATATGGGGTTATTTGCAAACCATTAACTCAATTGTTGAAGAAGGAAAGTTTTGTGTGGAGTTATAATGCTCAAATAGCATTTTAAGACTTCAAAACAGCCATGACTACTGCACCAGTCCTGAAAATGCCAAATTTTAAGCTTCCTTTTGTGATAGAAACTGATGTATGTGGAGTTGAGATTGGAGCAGTCTTGATGCAGTAGGGACATCCCATAACCTTTCTTAGCAAGGCTCTATCTCCTCATAATTTGGGAATGTCTGTCTACGAAAAGGAACTGATGGCTTTAGTATTAGCAGTAACTAAATGGAAGCATTACTTGGTGGGCACCACTTTCTCATTAAGACTGATCATCAGGCTCTCAAATATTTGTTGGAACAAAGGCTTACTCATCCTTTGCAGCATAAATGGCTCACCAAATTACTGGGGTTGGACTATGAGATCCAGTACAAAAAGGGGTCTGACAATGGGGTTGCTGACGCCTTATCTATGAGAAGGATGGAAGGAGAATATGAAGAGCGAGAAGTAGTGAATCACCTTTGTATTATCTCGGCAGTGCAGCCAGTTTGGATGAAAGAACTGACTGAGAGTTATGAGGGTGATGGGGTGGCCCATAGCATCATATCACAACTGCTGTTAGATCCTAATGCTTGCTCAGGGTATCAGCTGGAGAAAGGACTACTCAAATTCAGAGGGAAATCGTATGTAGGAGGAGCTAATAGGGTTAGGCACAATTTAATCAAGGTCTTGCATGACTCAGCTGTGGGAGGCCATTCTGGTCAAAGGGTGTGTTTGCAGAGGGTGCAATCTCTATTTCATTGGCCTGGTATCAAAAAGGATGTCATACAATTTGTGCAAGCTTGTGACATTTGCCAAAGAAATAAACATGAAAATATTCCTTATCCTGCGCTGCTGCAACCACTTCCAGTCCCTCAACTGGCTTGGACACATCTGACCATGGACTTCATTGAGCAACTCTTTCTCTCCAAAGGGTATGACATTATTCTGGTTGTGGTGGATCGTTTTACCAAGTTCAGCCACTTTATGAAGTTGTCCCATCCTTATTCTGCACAGCAGGTAGCTCAGCTGTTCCTTGACCATGTGTATAAGTTACATGGTTTGCCTGAATCTATCACTTCTGACAGGGATAAGGTATTCATTAGCAAATTTTGGCGGGAGCTCTTTCGCACTTTGGGAATTGGTTTGCACTATAGCTCATCTTATCACCCTCAAACAGATGGTCAAAGTGAGAGGGTCAATCAGTGTCTAGAAAGTTATCTCAGGTGCATGTGTAGTGAGCATCCATCTCACTGGAGTGACTGGTTGTCTTCAGCAGAGTTATGGTATAATACAAATTTTCACACAAGCTTGCAGCTTACACCTTTCGAAGCCTTATATGGTTACAAGTCAGTGCATCTATCTCTAGGCCCCTTTCATGACAGTGTCATTTCTGTAGCAACTGATATGATGTAGGAGAGACTTCAAGTTCTAGCAAATATCAAGGACAACCTCGCCAAGGCTCAGAGTCGCATGAAACATTTTGCTGACCAGAACAGGACAGAAAGGACTTTCCTAGTAAGTGATTGGGTATTCTTGAAACTACAGCCCTATAGACAACAGACTGTGGCCATTAAGAAGAGTTTAAAACTATCTGCTAAGTACTACGGACCCTTCCAGGTCATTGAGAAGGTTGGGGTAGCAGCTTATAAGCTACAACTACCAGAAAGAGCTCGAGTCCATCCAGTGTTCCACGTTTCATTGTTAAAGAAGAAGGTTGGAGTTGCTCAGGACATAGAGCCCACTCTTCCTGAGCCTGATGTTTCTGATCAGTGTATACTATATCCTGAGAAAGTATTACGAAGGAGGGCTGTTATGCGCAAGTCTCAACCTGTCATTCAGTATATGGTGAAATGGAATCATCTACAAGAGTCGGAATCTTCTTGAGAGGACAAAAGTTTCATTGATAAACAGTTCCCTAATTTCTTAGCTTGCGGACAAGCTTGATGTTAACAGGGGGGGAATGTCAGGCACCAAAGGAATAATAAACTTGTCGTTTTGGGAAGGCTTGCCTGCGTTTTAGTGTAAGAGGCAAAACGATGTAGTTAGACTTATTCAGACAATTAGTGCTTGTTGTTCAAGTTAGTTAGTGGGATAGCAGAATTCTATAAATGATTCCCTTCCCTCTTGTAACGAATTTAGCATGAAATATACCAGATTCATTTTTTCTCTCTCTTCTCAGTTGCTCTCTCTCTCTCTCTCTTTCTCTCGTCCCTTGCTTCCTCTGCCTTCTTCCCCATTCCTTCACCCTGCTGAACCTCTCCCAATAATCTATCTTAGAAGCCTTCGCCTGACATGTTGTCACAAAATTCACCCTTGTCTCCCAATTTTGGCCCTGTATTCAATTGAGCCTTCTCTTTAAACTCATGATCTTTTATACTTAAATCCCTTGCTTCATGAATTCAATTGAGCCTTCTCTAAACTCATGATCTTTCATACTTAATTCCTTTCCTCCCTTCCATAACACTACCATCAAATATTAGAATGATAATGCATTCTTTTTTTTTTTTATAGAAAGAGTGAAAAATTTTATTAATATCAAACTAAATCTGCTTCAATAGCAGAAATAACAAAATAAGGTGGAGAGTCATTCCACATATGTGAATCTGAAATTGATAATGCATGCTTAATTAAAAGGTGAGCAACATTATTGTTATTTCTAAGAAATCCAAGAAACCTCCCAAGTTAAGAAATTGTGCAAGTGCAAAATGATAATGCATTCTGTGACGACCCCACCTCCCCTGGGGCGTACCCCAAGGTTTAGCGGACCGTTTGCCCAATTCTTGTCATGACTCGCTCGCTCACTCACTCCAAATAAAATAGTTTACGACTTCAAGAGTAAATGAAATAACAGCTCCCAAGTTTGGAACGTACATGTACATTCATTTCTATTTCAAATATTCATACAATTTCAAATACAACAAAAGATTTAAGTTCTAGATACATTCACTCCTAATCGAGCACTAGCGCGAGTACAATCGCAAAAATTTAAAAACTAGACTATGCTAGCCTGTACCAGTTTCACGCCCTAACTCGTACCCCCTGTAAGAAAAATAAATTTAACGGAATAGAGTGACTTAAAACTCAGTGCGGTTCCAAATAACAAGTTGACCATTATTTAAAAGTGCAAGTATCAAAATAGCATAGTAGCGAGCATAACAAGTCAAGAAAATGAGTAATAACACTTCGTACAACCAACCACTAGATATTTAACATGTCAAGTAAAAGGATATAGTCTGCTCTCGGGAGCAGGTTCGTGGCCACTTGTTCAAAATCTGTTGACACTCCGTCAACCATAGAATTATGACAAGTCCAGTAGAGCACCACTTAACTACGATCTCCATCCATCATTCAAACCCCCTACCGGGCTTGAAATTCAAGATAAACACGTGTGGTAATACTCGAGCATACCGATTAGTCGAGAAGATAACACTCTACTCGACAAAACAAGAAACCCAGGGTTCGTTATCTGATCGACCAAACTCTTGCTGGCTAAACTCGAATAACTAGCCACAGGGTTTCTGGAATTTCAGACAGGATGGAAGTTATATGCATGTATATCAAGTCAATTGCAACCAAAGAACAAGAATATATCACATTAGGGCAAGTGCGATAAACTACACCCTTGTCTGACCAAACCAATCAAATATCAAGTATTTAAATCAAATATCATGTTCAATCATGTACTTGGAAGAACTCACCAAAGATTTAGTGTTTATCAAAATCACGCTCAGGTACAACTCCTTGGTTGGAGTCCAAATCTGTTATAGAATATCATTTACGAGTTTAAAACCCAGTAGGATTCGAAACATAGGAGTTTTGTTTCAAGAAGATCAAGTAAATGAAACTTATTTAAGTAGTAGTCATATGACTTATCAAACTCTAAAAAATTCATGCTCGCTCTTTTAGTTTCGATAAAGAAGTGATTTATACTTTGGAAGTCGCACTTGGTATGAAAAATCAAGAAAATCGTATTTTTAAGGGTCGCTACTTTCACTTTTTAAAGGGTACAAGTTTCGGCAAAAACTTCAACTTATGTATCTCTTACTAACGAAAACTCGAATACCATAAACAATCGAAGTTTGCTTCAACCTCGAGTCATCGCTCAAGTCTCAAGTTCTCTCGCCGAACCCTTGAGTGAAAATTTAGGCAGCATACCCTTTGTATTTCACTATTTTTCAGCCACTTATGGCTTCATTTTTTTTCCTCAACTCAGCGCAAATTCAACACATAAACAAGCTTAACAAAATAGCTCTTCAACTAGGCACATCATCCAAATACAAGTCAATTCTAGCAATGAAACCATCAAGATCAAAGTTGGAAACCAGTTTTAAAGAAGAAATTATAAGTGGCAGATTGTCATCCTTCGGTGTTTTGGTCATAACTGTAGTTAGGTATATCAAATCGAGGTAAATTTTATGGTGTTTCAAAACTAAGACATAGACCTACATTTCTTATGAAGACATCGACACCTAGTTCTCGCATTTTTAGGGTAAAAAATGGACGGTCAGAAGCAAATGAAAAACAGGTCAGGAAAATTAGAGTTTTTGCGCAGTCAGGAGTGTTCTGGCCAAAACATAAGCTAAAATGATCCAATTGATCTGAAATTTTGTAAGTAGAATAACTCAAATACCTATAACTTTCATGTTTTGTCCAAAAGCTGATTCAATCTACAACATGGAGAAATTCGTAACCCAAGTTGATTCCAAAAACAGGGCAGAACTGACATTCACTACCAAATGCTGGAAATTCAACTTTTAACTCTAAAAAGTAACATTAAGCCATTAATCACTTCATCAATTCCATATCCTAGCTCAATAACATCATTTACTAGGTAAACAATAATAATCAAAGCTGAAACAAACCCTAGCTAAACATTCCACTACACCATCAAAACTAAACAATCAACCATAACAAGTCAAGATTAAAAGTTTCTATACTAAACTTAGCAAGATTAAGCAAGAGGAAAGGAAGTTTTAGCCGTATACCTTCCAAAAGTCTCTTGAAAATGAAGAACCAACCACTATCTCCCAAGATTTCCATCACTTCTAGCCTTTTAAGCACCAAGATGAAACTTTAATCGGTTTAGTTTTGTTGATTTCACTCAAACAAAGCTTGATTCAAGGTTGGAGTTGGAGTTGTTTTTCTCTCTTTTTCCCTCTCTTGCACTCGGCCAACCAAGAAGAAAAGTGGGGAAGATGAACCAAAAATGAAGGATAAGAAGGAAGGAAATTAGTTGCTCAAACACCTCTTGGATGGTCGCCACTTGTCGCTACAATATGATTTCTTATTTTTGTTTCTTTTCTCCCTTTTCTTTTGGTCAAGAATTTCGGCCACTTTAAGGGTTAATTAGGGACTAATTAGCTGAATAAAAATCAAGGAGATTAAGGTAATAAAGTAGTGTTCAAGTGGTGTATTCAATCGGTAGCAAACAGTGCACATCGGTTCAAGCCTATTTTCCTTAACTCTCACGTATTTGTGTTTTTACTTATGGTTCACTAGCTTATTATTAGCACTTCTGATAACACATTTCCTCTTATTTAAAACTCACTCTTAACTACCAAATTTAGTACACACACTTCCACAATTAATCAGACTGCCAAAATACGTAAAAACCCTATTTTACCCTAACTATAAAAGGAAAGATAAAACTCTTAATTCTATTATTTATTAGAACTAGTGAGAGAGTAAAATTAGTAGAAAAAGGAATTATAAATGAACTTATTCAAAATGAATAAGAGAATTATACGGAAAATATAGGTGAATTTCCAAGTCCTCACACATTCTTGCTACAGCATCATCAAAGCTACATCATAATCAAAGATCAGAATTACAGTGTATTCTTACTACCTCATCCAATCTTCCTTCCTGTTTTGCTACAACAACACAGTCAATGGTTAAAACTATAGTGATTCTCAGTGCACAACCAGACCTCATTCTCTTCTTTGCTCATCATTAGACAATTGATCATGATTACCTTTCCCTCTTTTGCTTCACTCAAACCTCATCCTGGAAATCCAACATGACCACATCTCAAATTTGCCTTTTTCCTATGTGCAAAAGACATGATTCAATCACAAGGATGGCAGATATACCATTGCAAATAAATTCATGATTAACATAGATTTAGGGATGGCAACGGGACGGGGTTGGGGCGGGGAAGGGGTCCCCCGTCCCCCGCCCCGTTGTCTATTAATTCCCCCCGACCCCCGCCCCGTCCCCCGCCTCCTGCTCCCCCTGCCCCGGCCCGCTTCCCCCGTGAGGGCACTCGCGGGGTTAATAAAATTTTATTATAGTTAAATTCTAATAAATAATCAAGTATTAAAATATCAACACATCACCAAGTTATTATTCATTATAATTTTACAATTGAAACTCATAAAAATAATCAAACAAAAGTTATTTGAATACAATCCAACATGATGAAATAAATACAACTAAAATAGTCAAATTTTCACTTTTGGTACAAATATAATCACTAATTCATTATTATGTTTGTGCTTTTCTTTTTTGAGAAAAAAGTGTTATTCTATTAAGTGTAATTAGGAATTTAGTATAAATGTATTAGTAAATTTAGTATAACTAATTAATAAATTCTATTAGTAGACATGTATAATTATTCGTATAATTGATAATATCAATTATATTACATATACTAATATACATTATATAATACATCAAAGTAATAATATCATTATCATAAGTTTATAACTAATTAAATTACATATTATATATAATTATATATACATACTTTTTTTTGCGGGTGGCGGGACGGGGGATGGGGTGGGGGTATGCTCCCCCGCCCCTGCCCCCGCCCTAGCCCCCGCGGGGCGGGTGCCCGCGCATTGCCATCCCTACATAGATTCCGTTCAGCTTGCTATTTTTTTTTTAAGTTTTATAAAAAAATATTATAATGATTTGACGTATATAAAATAAAAAAATAATAAAAAAGAAATATTGACATATGAAACATACATTTAAGAATACATATATTCTTATAGTTAACCTAATACATAAACCAGAAAGGAACACAAACGTTACCTGTTATATTCCATAATTACAAAATATCCTCCTGTCCAAGGTGGCCTTATTGACAAAAAGGTCATGACAGTACTTCTAAGTTCTAACTTAGACAATTAGACAAAGACGCTTGGAACTGATTCAACCGGTTTGCAATCAACTTCTCTCAGTACAGTCTGCAACCCTCTACCGGCTGCATTTCCAAGGGGATGCAACCCATGAGCGGGTCCAGTCATGTATGCCCGGTTTTCCCTCTCCTTGGCAAATGAGATGCCAAAACGACTCTCCACATCTACCAAGAAAAATCATTAGTATTAATTTCGAACATAATCTATATAGAAAGCTGGTCATTAAAACATACTTTGATCGTGACTTTTGAGTTTTTTAGAATAATTCAATTAAAATACTTAAAAAATACCATAGATAAAAGGAGAAAATGGAAATTAAAAGCTTTTCAAAAAATGATCTACAACTGTACGAGATTTGCTATTAAAAAAAAGACCTATAACCAACTGAGCGCGGAACAAAATATGAAAGCAAAATGTGTCACAGCATTGGTTAAAAATTACTAGTTTAAGAATATTGTCATTTTTGTGTCCTAGGCTTAAAATTCAATCTCAAATATTCATTTAAAAATAACTAATACAATAGTGTTTCACCAATATTGTAAAACTACTTGCCAATTTTCTTAACATGGTATGATTTATGCCAAACAAAATGATTCAGTTAAAAAAAAGTCATGATTACATATCATATAAAGAGTTAATGTCTAGAAATGTGCATATCAAAGTACAACCAAAAAAAAAAACCAAATAACAACAAAAAATATATATACCTTGTGCAAGATTGGGATGGAGCTGGCCATCCCTAGTAAGAGCCATCATAACCTGGGGAATTCCAAGAGGGAGATTATCACCTCTATCAATTTGCCAAAAGTGGATAGTTTTGCCATAGGTTTTGCAAACCTTTTCAAGATCTTGCCTTTGAATAGGGCCAGGAACACCAGGCATGAAGAGGTAGCCACCCTTTACCTCGAACTCGTGAGTGTGCCAAAAGGGCTTCTCATTATCAGGCAAAGTCAAGAATAATTCCTCAGAGATTATGTACTCTAAGCCAATGAGTTTGCCATCATCATCAGGCTTATCATATATCAAACACTGCCTGAAATCCTCATTTTGATGCCCACAAAAGTGGTGTGCCTCCACTTGCCTTGTCATGTCATGCGCATAGAAATGGAATCTAAAATAAATGATCAAACAACAGAAAATATCAAGAACAGATGTAAATGAAAGAATCAAAACATACACTAGTAATTCTTTTTGCTTTTATAAAATATATTTTTTGGATTGCTTTTTTTGTAGGAGTTCTATTTTTATTACTTTTCTGTTACAATCTTTGGATACAAGTTCTATTTTTTTGGCTGGAGAATTTGTTTTGAAAAAAATCTTCAACTTTTTTTTTTGGGGTAAAAATTACTAACCAGTTAATTCGAATCAATTCATCTGCTCAATTGGGAGAACAATAGCACATCTAGAACATAATTAATCAACTGGAAAACCACAAAAGTAGCAAATACAGAACTAAATTACTTAACAGACAAACCATTAAAAACAATTAATAATTTTACTTTAGTTTCTTAGCCACTAACTGAAAAGGATGAAAAATGAAAAGCTCAAAGCTGTAAAGCAGAAAGGATAATATATAGCCCTTGAATTCTGATAAACTATCCTCCATCTGCGTTCAACAAAAACTATAAACAGCCAAGAAATTAATTATAGATTAGGAAAAGAGCCAAAAAAAAAAAAGAAATGGTGAAAAGGAAGAAGAAGAAGAAATGGTAATTACGCGCAGAGGTGCTGGTGGATTTTGTTAACAGGACCAAAGCCCTGAAGAGTGGCGGTGGCAGTTTCAAGAAGGGCAGTGCTGGTCTGAGTTGGCTCCCCGGGAACCTCCGGCTGGGTTGACACATTCTCACCTTCCATAGCTCTTTCAATTTTGTAGCAGATAATCTGACTCTGGTCTTGTGAGCTCCGAACTGAAGAAGAAGAAACTCAAAACTTTTACTGATGAATTTAGTCCATCCGGGGAGATGAGAAGGGAGCTTATAACTCGGCAGCAGTTGCATGCCGATTGACACGTTGCATGAAACGTGGCAGATTTGGTTGTGTTTAGTTTGTAAACGTGGCAAACAGGTTTGTTTGTTATGCTTAGTCTTTCGGTCGGGTTTTCTCAAGTCCTAGAGTCCGATAAAAAATTTATTATAACACTTTTTAAAATGTAGTGCACGTGAGTTAAAAAATAGTTAAAAATATATAAAAGATTTGCAAGGTGCAAAAAAAATTTTCAAAAAGTGGCAATCGAAACCAGGCCTTACTCTGCGATGCTTGTGATATTAGGTAAGTGGTGGGGAAAGTTTCACAAAAAGTCATCTCTTTATGCGTTGTTACGAAGGAACACTCCAAGTGTTTGTGCAGTTGATAAAAAAAATTGAATTTACAAAAAATGTTTTCATGAAAATTAATTTTGAATTTTGATACTGAATAAGTGTAAAATCTAGTGGTATGAAAATGTGCAAAAAGATAATTATTTGATAGTTACTTATAGTCCTAAATAGTAGTTAGTAAAATAATTTAGGGATTTCCACATAACTTCAAAGAAAAGAAGAGATAACACATGCTAATGGGTAACTAATTTTTTTTTTTTATCATTTGTTGCATGATTAGTTGGGCCAACTAAATTATAATAACTCTAATAATATTGCATCTTGGATCGGGGGAGGGATGGGGAGGGTGGCACGGGGGTGGGAGTGTAAGCAAGAAGTCTCAGGTTCGAGTCCTCCTACTTACACTAAAAAAAAAAAAAAAACATCTTGGATCTTCTCATCAGATCTCAATATTAGTTTTGAATTTGAACTAGTTGGATAGCAGAACTAAAGGAATAGACATGCACAGATATCTATGAAACGGCTCGTTTAATTAGTTACATTTGATGATTTGTGATTCACAGTGTAATCTTTTATATTTTGTAACTCTATTAAAGCTTATGATTTTTTAGATCAAATATATCTGTGATATATTTAATATATTTTCTGCCATTGGTACAAATTACTTTGTCAAGCAAATCGTGTTGGACGATTTTCAGCTAGATGATTGATAATATTGACTTATGTTTTATTAAAAAAGTTAAATTCTAATAACTCTTATAAGTTCCAATCGACTAGAGTATCGAGTAGAATAATTCATGTTGCAACCTTAATTCAAGTCACCATAGTATAAATAGATTTTTAATTGTAATTAAATTTCCTTTAGTTTGTCTTTTTTTCCTTGTTCGTAATTTCCTTAATTGATATGCTTTCCTAATCATATACATAATAGAAAATAATTTGGCAAAGGAAATTTGTAAAAGAAAAATTAGAAGGGATAAAAAATAACTTAGGATAAATATTCTGTTTGGAGGGGGTAAAGTAATAAAAATTTGGCTGAAAATGCTAATACCAAAGAAATTTTACAAAGTTTTGGGAAGCAGCTGCCTGCCCGTCTCCGTAGCTGCAGATCTTAATTTCCACTACCGCGTTCCTGGCATTGACTACAAAGCATGGTGGAGGAAATTTAACTGAAAATCCGGCAGCCATTCCTCGTTTTTAATCTCCAATCCTTGTCATCTTTTCTGCTCAAGTGTTGTATGGATTAATATTTCTATGTGCATTGGCACCAGCATACACATTAATTTTTGGCTGCATAAAAAACTATCAAGCCTCATCAGAATATTCGAGGACTTGAGAATCATAATACTTCCCAAGATCATAGCTTTCAAGAGTCATCCTTGTTTACCACTTTGATTATTTGTTTGCATCCTTGTTTACCACTTTGAGATATTTGTTTGCATAGGAATCCAGAATTTTCCAAGAAAACAAAGGACGTCAATGTTTTCTTTTACAAGCCCTTAATTTTTTTTTTAAATTAAACTCTTAATGTTTTCTTTTATATTGATTTGTTTCGATTGAGTCCTTTAAAATTAATTTCTTTAACTTTTCTTCATTTTTTTCAAGAGCACTTTATTGATAGATGGTTTAGCATGGATGCCTGCCTATTTATAAAATAGAGTCAAAACTCAAAAGTTACATAGAGGATGAGCAAGCTACGTTACATTCAAGATATCCTACTAAAGTACGTTACAAAATCCTGTTGGGGAAAGTAGTACGAATACGCCTTACGAGTGCAGAAATTTTTCTAACAAATTTACTAAAGAACAAGAAGGAGAAATTTAGCAAGTTCTTGAGGCATGATTAAACATTATTCTTAAGGTGTTTATTGCTCCATTACATTCAGAAGTGTACTGCTGAGTTAAGGCAATATATCGCTAGAATATAACAAAAACAAAGAACCCTCGTCAGCAAAAACAAAAGTTCTAAACTAAGGAGTGAATAATGAGAAAAGTTAGTTAATTTGCTTTGGAACTTGTTTGCTTATATTCAGAATCAATTTGGACCAAATGGATTAGATCTAATTTTCTTAAAGATCGAAGTTTTTGGGCTGCTAAACCACCTTCTGATTGCTCTTGGGCTTGGTTAAAATTACTAAAATTGTGACAAGAGGTGAGATCGTGTTTTAAACATGTTATTGGAACTGGTGAATATACGTTTCTTTGGTGAGACAAGTGGCATCCAGCAGGACATCTCTATCTTTTGCTTGAAGGCAGATTCTCCGACAATCCAGCCTTGGGAAGATTTCACAAAGTTGCAAAAATTATACATGCTGATACTTGTAGTTGGCCTCGACTTCCTACGGAAAACATGAGAAATTTGGCTGACAACATACCTAATTATGAGCTTTCAAGTGCTACAGAAGACAAGGTGGTGTGGTGTGTAGAGAAAGAAGAAGAATTCACTGTGCAAAAAGCTTGGAACTTCTTTAGATCGTGTAGGCCGATTGTATCTTGGCACAGCATTGTTTGGTATCCAAAACCTATTTCCCGTCATTCCTTCATCCTTTGGTTGGCTGTTCAAGAGAGACTATCAACCCAGAATAAGCTTCTCAATTATGGTGTTACTGCATCAGTTTCATGTAGGTTTTGTCGAGATAATGTTGAAAGTCATGATCACCTATTTTTCTCTTGTCCATTCACTTACAGATTATGGGGGTATTTATTGTAGAAATGCAATATCATATGGTTTGAAGGTAGTAGGTAGAAGACTATTCGTTGGGCTACCATGACAATGAAGGCCAAAAATTTCCTGAATTTGGTGCATAAACTGGTGCTAGCTGCTGCATTTTATTGTGTTTGGAATGAAAGAAATCAAAGGATATTCACAAACTCTTGCATTGATGCTTTAAATCTACAGAAATAAGTGTGCTCCTTAGTGAGAAGTAGGCTGATGTGCTTGACAGGGCTCATTAAGTCTCAACTCTATATGTGGCTGCAACGCGAATGAATTTGTCTTAATCCATATTTCGGCCATAACTAATATTTTATTACAATTTTGGTTGGATTTTGATTGTTCCTATCTCTTTGTTTTTTTGACTGATCCCAAAAAAAAAAAAACTTGTTTGTTTATAGTAGTGATGTTTTAAAACATTAATCACACCAACGTTCACATCCTTACATGTTTTAGACACCACAAGACACGACTAATACACGCACAACGTCGAAAAGGTATTAAGAAAATGCTTTAGGAAATTTGATCGTTACACAGGATTCGTGGACAGATACAAGAAGACTCATCTGCCGACCCAGTTAGATACTTAGACTATGTCAGGAATCATAAGTGATGCGACGTAGTTTTGGACCAATGCGGCATCGTTTTAGAGATTGCTAGGAGAAATAAGTAGTGCGACGTAGTTTTGGTGTGAATTCATATTCTTGCGAGATACGGTGTCGTTGCACTGCAAAGTTAGTTAGGAAATCTGTTATAATTGTTTCAATTAGTTACAAAGTCAGTGAGTACTGATGAAATGTAAATAATGCTATAAATAGCAAAAGGGTGAAGAAAGGCGGCAATCAGATTCATAATTTAAATTTTCAAATGAAAATATCTTCTCATTTCTCTCAATTCTCTCTTAGATCATGAACAAACTCTCTCTCTCTTTCTTTCTCCGCAATTCATCAGGTTGATTCCTGACAAGTGGTAATCAGAGCCTTCAATCCTCGGTGGAATTCGCATAACTTTCGATGGCAAATGGTACTAGACTCAAGAATTTGGATGAACAACTTAGGAAACTTGAGACTAGGGTTCAAATTCAAGTCGATTCCATGCAAGCAGAGCTACAGGAAACTCGAACGCATATAGATACCAGAATGGAGGAGCTCGATAAGAAGATTGATACATTAATGGCAAGAATGGAGACGAAGTTGACTTCATTTCTTCAAGCTCTCAACAGAGACAGAGCAGCTGCAACAGGGGAATCTCCTCCACAAGAGAAGCCTCATTTATTGTCCAATCCACATGCAAAATTCAAGGAATGGGTTGATCAATCAGCAGCGAGCAAGGAGCGCATGGTTACAGTTCCGAATCCTCCTAAGGTAGACCTTCCTTTCTTTGAAAGGGATAGGCCTCAGGAGTGGATCAGGAAATGTGAGAAATATTTTCTAATTCATCAACTCCCTGAGGACCAGAAGTTGGAAGTAATGGAGATGTATCTGGTAGGGAAAGCAGAAATATGGTTTCAACGAGTCAAGAGGAGCAAAAGAAGAATCTCTTGTGAAGAATTCTACGAACTATTGAAGAGGAGATTTGGAGATAGAGGAAGAAGAGATGAGGTGGAGGAATTCAATAAACTTCACCAAACCGGCACTGTCAAGGACTACCAAGAGATATTTGAAGAACTGAGTTCCTTGATGTTAGTGAGGGATCCTCACCTCTCTGAATCTTACTTTGTTTCCAGTTTCATCAGTGGCATTAAAGAGGAAATTAGGCCTATGGTTAAGATGTTGAAGCCTAATACCTTAATTGAGGCTTTTGAGATTGCAGAGTGGCAGGAACAATCACTGGCATTGAATGGAAGGTATGCCAAAAACACTAGGAACTTGGAGCCTGGGGAAAATTCGAGGTATCTAGTGCCTTGTCAACAGCCAACACAGGGGGAAAGGTTTCAGAACCATTTGGTCAAAAGAAGGTAAATTCTGAGAGCACTAACCTGGAAAATAAGAAGATCTCTTCTCAGGAGATCTTGAACAGAAATAACAATCATCTGTGTTTTAAGTGTGGGAAGAGGTTTAGTCCTAGCCATCAGTGCAAATACAGGCATTTGAATTTCATTCTAGAAGAAAATGAGGAACCTGAATTTCTTGATGCCATTGGAGAATAGGATGAGTATACTGGCCATCCAGCGCAATCAGTAGATGTATCCCTGCATGCATTGACAACCTCTATCAAGAGACAAACTCTAAAGTTGCAAGGGGTGTTAAAAGGAAAAACTATATCTGTTCTGGTTGTCACTGGCATCACTAATAGTTTTTTGAACTCTACATTATTGAATACCATGACCTTAAGGACAGTTAAGATGACACCACTAAGGGCCACAATTGCTGATGGGACCACTATTTCCAGTGAGCTGTTTTGTCCCTATGTGACATGGAGCATCTAGGGGTATAACTTTAGCTTTCCTTTGGTAATCACGGAACTGGGGACATGGGATATGATACTTGGAGTAGATTGGATGGTGTAGTACAGTCCTATCACATTTGACTTCAAACAGTTGCTGATCAAACTATTAGAAGAAGGAGGGGAAATGGTGTTGGAAAGTGCAGCTGAGCAACCCTCAATAAAGCTGATCAGAGGAAAGGCAATAAAGAAGTTCATGCAGCAGAAACACAAAACCTTGACATCAATCTGTTCAGTGCCTGAGGATGGCAACTCAGATGATGTAAGTCCACTCCCTAGTGAAATCTAAGAATTACTGCACCAGTTCTCTGATGTGTTTGCTGAACCTACACAACTACCATCTAAAAGAACACATGACCATACCATACCTTTGAAACCAGGGGCTCAACCTCTTAAACTCAGACCCTATAGGTATCCACACTCCCAGAAAACAGAAATTGAAAACCAAGTGTCTAGCATGTTTCAAATTGGGATCATTAAGCCTAGTACTGGCCCATTTTCTTCTCCTGTCCTACTAGTAAAAAAAAAAGAGGGTACCTGGCATTTCTGTGTAGATTACAGGTACCTAAATGACCTCACCATCAAGGATAGGTACCCTATTCCCAATATTGAAAAGCTCTTAGATGAACCATTTGGCTCTAAGTTCTTCAGCAAGATTGACCTCAGATCTGGTTATCATCAAATCAGGGTCAAGGCTTGTGACATCCATAAAACAGCATTTCAAACTCACCAAAGCCATTATGAATTCCTAGTTGTGCCTTTTGGCCTCACTAATGCCCCTGCCTCTTTCCAATCCCTCATGAATGAGATTTTCTAGCCTTACCTCAGAAAATTTATACTTGTCTTCTTTGATGATATACTTATCTATAGCCCAGACATGCAATCCTATGTAAACCATCTGAGAACAGTGTTGACAATTCTGAGATCTCACTAGTTTTATGCAAAGATGTCCAAGTTCATGTTTGCTCAACTGAGAGTGGAGTACTTGGGCCATATCATATCCTACAATGGGGTTGAAATGGATGCTACTTAGGTTGAGTGCATAAGAGCCTGGCCAGTGCATGAAATTGTTAAGGTTTTGAGGGGATTTTTGGGCCTTACAGGTTACTACAGGAGGTTTGTGCAAGTTTATGGGCAAATCTGCAAGCTTTTGACTGAATTGTTGAGGAAGAACTCTTTTGGCTGGAATGAATCAGTAGTCACAGCCTTTCAGAATCTGAAGGATATCATGAGTACCACTCCTATGCTAAGAATGCCAGATTTTTCTAAGCCTTTTGTAGTGGAGACTGATGCTTGTAGTAAAGGCATAGGTGTTGTGTTGATGCAGGAAGGGCAACCCATAGCTTACCTCAGCAAAGCATTAAGTCCTAAGAACTTGGGACTATCTATATATGAAAATGAGTTGTTAGTTGTGGTGATAGCAGTGACAAAGTGGAAACACTACCTGGTGGGGTACCATTTCATCATAAGAACTGATCACCAGAGCTTGAGATTTTTGTTGGAACAAAGGCTGAATACCCTACTGCAGCATAAGTGTTTAACAAAGCTCTTAGGCTTGGATTATGAAATCCAATACAAGAAGGGAGCTGAGAATAAAGCTACTGATGCTTTGTCCAAGAAAGGATTTCAGGAGGAGGATTCTACAGAAGGAGCCTGTGTCAGTGAGGATTCTGCAGGGAAAGTATGTGTTATCTCTTGCATAAAGCCCCAATGGTTGGTAGATGTATCTGAGAGTTATGAAGATGACTCATCATGCCAAGAGAAAATTGCTCAACTACTGATAGACCCTACTTCTGTTGTTGACCATGAGTATGCAAATGGGATTTTAAGGTTCAGAAAGAAGATTTATGTTAGAGGTCATGGTAATCTGAGGAACCAAATCATTCAACATTTACATTCTTCTGCAGTAGGGGACCATTCTGATCAGTTGGGTTGCCTGAAGACACTAGGTACAGTCTTCTACTGGCCTAGGATGAAGAAGGATGTAGTTGAATTTGTCAAATACTGTGATGTCTACCAAAGGAACAAGCATGAGAATGTTCCTTACCCTGGCTTATTGCAGCTTCTGCCAGTGCCCAACCAAGCATGGTCACAGATCAGCATGGATTTCATTGAGAGATTGCCTAATTCTGAAGGTTCTGACACTATACTAGTGGTTATGGACAGGTTCACAAAATTCTCCCATTTCATTCCCCTCAAACATCCTTTCTCAGCAGTGGAAGTTGCCAAACTATTCTTGACACACGTTTTCAGACTCCATAGGTTACCAGATGTGATAGTCTCAGATAAGGACAAGCTCTTCACCAGTTTTTTTTGGCAAGAGCTGTTTAGACTGGTTGGCACTCGCTTAAACCTCAGCTTAGCTTACCATCCACAAACAGATGGTCAAAGTGAACGTGTTAATCAGTGTGTGGAAACATACTTAAGGTGCATGAGTAGTGATAGACTTCAGAAATGGAAGTCATGGTTACCTTTGGCTGAGTGGTGGTATAACACTAACTACCACACTAGCCTTAAAATGACCCCATTTGAGGTCCTTTATGGTTACCAACCTAACCAGCTATCTCTGGGGTGTATTTTTGATACTATTGTTCTTGCAGCCAGTGATCTTGTCTGTGATAGGCAGACTATGTTGCAAATTCTTCGCTAGAACCTGACTCAAGCACAGCAGCAAATGAACTTTTTTGCAGATAAGAAGAGGAGTGAAAGAGCTTTGGGAGTTGGTGACACGGTTTATTTGAAACTTCAACCTTACCGCCAACAGTCTGTGGAAGTGAGGCGTTCCTTGAAGCTTGCCTCTAAGTATTATGGTCCTTTTCCTGTCCCTGCTTGTGTGGGGGAAGTAACTTATAGGCTGGAGTTACCTCAGGGTTCCAGAATTCACGCTGTGTTCAACATTTCTATGTTGAAGAAAAAGTTGGGAGATTCTTAAGTAGTCATGCCTGCATTGCCATTAGTTGGTCCTGATGATCAGATTCATGTTACTCCTGAACTCAAGAGGAGGGCCATACTGTGAAATCACCAACCAGTGTCACAAGTCTTAATCAAATGGGTTAATCTGGGATTCGAAGAAGCCACTTGGGAGGACCTTGATTTCATCAAACACCAGTTTCCAGAATTCCATCCTTGAGGACAAGGGTGCTCCGAAGGCGAGGGTATTGTCCGGAATCATAAGTGATGTGACGTAGTTTTGGACCATTGCGGCATCGTTTTAGAGATTGCCAGGAGAAATAAGTAGTGCGACGTAGTTTTGGTGTGAATTCATATTCTTGCGAGATACGGTATCGTTGCACTGCAAAGTTAGTTAGGAAATCTATTATAATTGTTTCAGTTAGTTACAAAGTCGGTTAGTACTGATGAAATGTAAATAATGCTATAAATAGCAAAAGGGTGAAGAAAGGCGGCAGTCAGATTCATAATCAGATTTTTCAAATGAAAATATCTTCTCATTTCTCTCAGTTCTCTCTCAGATCATGAACAAACTCTCTCTATCTTTCTTTCTCTGCAATTCATTAGGTTGATTCCTGACAGACTACTATGGAATCTATGGGTGAACTCATCCGCATATTTTAATCAGTAGGTAGCTCGCTGACTAGAATCCCCTCAATAATCCGTGGACGGATTCTAAGTTTATTAGTCCGTACCTGCTTTTACAAGTCCCATACCTAATACAAACTAATCCAACAAATCCTAAATAAGGGAATCCTGGATTATTAAGAATTAGGATGCCTTTATAGGAAAAAAAAAAGAGAAAAGGAAAAAAATTTGAAGATCAGCCATAGCATCTACCACTTGGTTAGCTTGTCTATAATGCGAAAATCATTCCCTCTAGGCTTCTTTAAAGGCCATAAAATTGGACACATGGCAATTGTCATTTCCTTGTCCATATAATTCCATCACTAATTGCCTTTTTTCGCAACGGATCTTCTGTGCCACATCTTGTCTCACATCCTATCCCACTCCTTCTAATCTTGCCAAGTGTCCTTGATAAACCAAACCCTCAAACAACCCAACTTGGACTAGGTTAAGTTAAGTAATTGATTAACCGGGCAGAGAAACTTAATCTCTATAACCAAAATTGATTAAAATAAAAACCCAAAAAACAAAATCATGATTTATCAATGGAAAAAAACCATGAAACCCTAACAAGCTCTGTCCTCTCATCATCATCTCCACCATACCCTCTCTTTCTATAAACAAATTAGATAAGCTATTATTTCATTGGGCAATTTTTTGTATTCAGTAGTTCTATTGGCCATCTAGAGGATTTGACAGAGACACTACCACATCCTCACGAAGAGAGAATTGACACAGGTAAAATCTCTTGGCTATTAAATTATCAACGAGGTTTGTTGATAGTGATAGTATGTTCTTTAAAAAATAGTAAGAGCAATGTGAGAAAAGGGGGTTTACTTTGGAAATCTGAGGTTGTTCTTTTGAAGTTCTGTATGCTGAATGCTAATTTTCTCTTAATGTTTGAACTTGGAATTATTAGGTAAACTGGAGAATTGAAATTTATGAGCACCTATTGAAGATTTATGGTAAAGATTGGTATCCAATTTCTGTGCTTCAAAAAACTTAAAGGAAAAAGGAATGTTCCAGTTCCAGTGGTCATTTGGAAATTGATACTTTGTTATGCTTTACTACTTAAGACTACTCTATCTCTTATTCTCCAACTCCAATAACCGGTCCTGAAATTCTTAGAATTTTCTTTTCGATTAGAATTACTTCATCTGTAATCTTGTGGTTGACCACATTGGTTTTGAATTACTAAGGAAATACCTGCCATTGATGTTGACCAAGATAGTGTTGAAGCTGGGCAACGTTCAGACTTCTAAATTCTTTAGGCACCTAGTTTTCCAATCAGTTTCTGGAGAATAGATGCTCAGAAGGTGCACCAAAATAAATTTTTAGCATTCATGACACTGGAATAATGGAATTTGATATTCTCGCCTATTCTCTGGCAAAAATCTGGACTTTTAATCTAATGGTCCCAACGTGAAAAATTCTCGAGACCCAAATATTGGTAGTCTGTTATGTGTTAGTAAGGCTTATTCATTAACAGACCATGTTCTTGGACCATCTCTGGGGATCTTGTGCATATTTGTCTGAGGATCCCTATGGCGTGGATCTCTATCTCTGCTATTGTATTGTAACTTTATGCATTGAATCATTTTTATCTTTATTTATAATATTACGCTTCATTGCTGATTGCTGGATGAATTGTAATTCAAATTCAATGTTTAGGAATTGTTTCTTTTGACTGTTGGATGAGTTTTTATGCTTAATTTACTAATTTAGTCTGAAATAGAGAATGATATTTTAGTTAGCACTTATGATATTACACTTTTTCTTCAAATGAAAAATGAGTAAGCTTTTTCTTGGATTGCAGGTAGAATCATTTTTGCGCATTGTTATGGAGCCAAAGCGTCCTTCAACATTTCTCCAAGTAAGTTTTCTAATGTTTTAGTTTGACTTTCTTCGTGTTATGCATCTTGCAGTGACCAGCATGCAAATTTCTTTCTGCTTTTAATCTCCTGAGATCCATGATACAGGTCATTTGTTGGGTTTTGGGGGAATATGGAAAATGATTTGCCAACTCATGAAGTCCAATCATGTCGTAAATTGGACTTTGAAGATGTTGACTTGTAGGAGATAAATGATAATGCCTTACCTCTTTGTATTACTGAAGGCAATCAAGGAAATCAAAATTTCTTTCTTTGACTACACCAAATGACTTGTTCCCGAAACTTGGCATTGAATTCGATACTGAAGTAGCAGCTAGAAATTTTTACCAAAAATATGCCAAAGCATCTGATTTTGGAACTCAATTGAGTAAGGGACACAAAGACAAAAATAGTGATATGATGTTGGATAGGGTTTTTTGCTGCTCCCGTGAAGGAAAAAGGCCAAAAGACAAACGCACTATGAGTGTTAAGTGTCCTCGTCCAGAAACAAGATGTGATTGTAGTGCAAGGATGAAAATCAGCTGTAGACAAGCTGAAAAATACTGTGTTGTGCAATTTGTTACTGAACATAATCATGAGCTATCAATCCCGAGCAAAACTCATTTATTCAGATCTCATAAACACATGACAATAGCACACAAAGCTGAAATAGATATGGCCTGAAGTTGCGGAATTGCACCAAAACAATCAATTGAATTGATGTCGAAACAAGTTGGTGGTCAAGAAAATCTTGGATTCATTCGAGATGACTTAAAAAATTACTTACGATGCAAAAGATCCATACCAATGATGCAAGGTGACACAGGAGGAGTCTTAGATTACTTACAAAGGATGCAATTAGAGGATCCAAATTTTTGTTATGCTATTCAAGTATATGAAGATGACTTGAAAACTAACATATTTTGGGCTGATGCAAAGATGAGAACGGATTTTGCTCATTTTGGTGATGTGGTTTGTTTTGATACAACTTATAGAAAGCACAAAGACGGGAGGCCAATTGCATTATTCGTTGATGTAAATCATCATAAACAAACTACAGTTTTTGGAGCTACTTTATTAAATGATGAGACAATTGGAACATTTGAATGGCTGTTTGACATATTTGCTAAGGTTATGATGGGAAAAATACCAAGAACTATTCTTACAGACCAGGACAGAAGAATGGCAACGGCTTTGGCTACTCAATGGCCAACAACGTATTACCGCTTATGTATATGGCATATCTATCAAAATGCGGCAACACATCTAGCTGATGTCTTTAAAGATTTTCAAAATTTTGCTGCAGATTTTAGTCACTGCATATATGGCTATGAAAATGAGAATGATTTTTTTTGAGGGATGGAGTGAAATGTTAAAAATGTATGGTTTGGAAGACAACAAGTGGTTGAAGAAAATATTTGATATAAAAGAGAAATGGATTTTAGTGTATGGGAGAGAAACCTTTTGTGCTGATATAACCACAACCCAACGAAGTGAGTCCATGAACAGTGTTATAAAGAAGTATGTAAGTTATAAACATAACTTACTTGAATTTTTTGAACACTTCCAAAGGTTGTTAGATGATCATCGCTATGATGAATCTGTAGTAGATTTTAGAGGCAATCAAAGTACACTGGCAATGACATTCCCTTGTAAGATTTTACAATATGCAGCAAGTATATACACACATGAAGTTTATAAAAAATTTAAGGATGAGCTATGCAAAGGAATTGATTGTAAATGGGAAGTTGATGGTGAATTAGGAAATCAAGTGATTTATAGAGTTACACCATATGATAAGACTTCCCATCATCTTGTAACTTATGATTCATCCAAGAATTCAATTTCATGTAGTTGTAAGAAATTTGAATTTGCTGGATTTTTATGTTCACATGCACTAAAAATATTGATGACTTTGAATATTGTAACAATTCCTGATGCATATATATTGAAGAGATGGGCAAAAACAACTAAAACAGGAAATGTACATGTTTCTAGTGAAAGTAAACAATTCCTTTTCCTTTAAGTTTTTTGAAGCACAGAAATTGGATACCAATCTTTACCATAAATCTTCAATGGGTGCCTGTAAATTTCAATTCTCCAGTTTACCTAATAATTCCAAGCCCAAACATTAAGAGAAAATTATCATTCAGCATACTGAACTTCAAAAGAACAACCTTAGATTTCCAAAGTAAACCCCCTTTTCTCACATTGCTCCTACTCTTTTTTAAAGAACATACTATCGCTATCAACAAACCTCATTGATAATTTAATAGCCAAGAGATTTTACTCGTGTCAGTTCTCTCTTCGTGAAAATGTGGTAGTGTCTCTGCCAAATCCTCTGGATGGTCAATAGAACTACTGAATACAAAAAATTGCCCAATGAAATAATAGCTTATCTAATTTGTTTATAGAAAGAGAGGGTATGGTGGAGATGATGATGAGAGGACAGTGTTTGTTAGGGTTTCGTGGTTTTTTTCCATTGATAAATCATGATTTTGTTTTTTGGGTTTTTATTTTAATCGATTTTGCTTATAGAGATTAAGTTTATCTGCCCGGTTAATCAATTAATTAACTTAACCTGGTCCGAGTTGGGTTGTTTGAGGGTTTGGTTTATCAAGAGACACTTGACAAGATTAGAAGGAGTAAGATAGGATGCGAGACAAGATGTGATACAGAAGATCCGTTGTGCCTTTTTAGTGATAACTTTTGGCAGTTGCCACTCATGTGCCATGTAATGTGATAAGAGTCAAAGTCATTACAAAATGCAATCCATTCAATGACAACTAGAGTTGTCACAAAACATGTAAATTATCATCATTAAACAAGAAAAAGTTATCACAAAGAAACAATTTTAGTGACAACTTCTTAGTACATGAGATAGTGACAATAACTCAATTGTCACCTAATCTATCAACAAAAATCAAATTATTCTTGACCCTTTTAAAAGGCTACTTCTAATAACATTTGGATAGTTTTAATCCGTGGAGTACGAAAAACATAAATGGAGACATAGGGAGTGGGAGTAAGTTTAACAAGCAAAGGAGTGATAAAACAAGGTTTTGACTTGAGTAAAAGGCCCTAGTGACTAGAATTTGAGTTCCATTTCAATCTTGTCACTAGTTTTGAAACAAGAGTGACAATTCTGCTCTATCATCACTATATCTTTTCGTATTGTGATGAAGCGCATTTTGTCACTTTTGTCTGGTCACTAATTATATGATTTGTTATAGTGTCTAAATATTTTAATGCAAAACGCATTTAACATTAATTGTAGTTTTGAGATGGTTTAAGTTGTTTCCAAGATCTCATGGAGTTGGTAAAAGTATTAGGCAGTAACTGTGGAGTAACTGATTTTGACATTTAAAACTCTTTTTTTTCCCTTTTTCCTTGTAATTTGTAGAATCTCCCTTAAACCAAAACAGAGAGGGTTTAGGTTATTCTTATCTGTCTAACATTTTTGCAATTTTGATCTAAGCACTTTATGTGATACAGAACTAGGATCTGGATTTCTCGTTTCCTTGTCTGTATTGATATTACTTAATTTAGAGTTTTAAAATAGGATATTTGCTATAATTTTATTGTTTTTTAGTAGGATTATTAATGTTATTGTTGGTGGCAAGGAATCATGCTAAGGAAGGCAAGAAGAAGAATCATGTAGGAATTGTTCGCGTTGGACAACCGAAGACCAACACCATGACCAGCACTACAACTAGTGCTGAACATGGCACCAGGCGACGATCGACCACATGACCAGCACCACAATCGGCACCGAATATTGTCGTGCCTGGAGTCGCGATTTTTCAATTATTTTCTTATCTTCGTTGTATTTTGTTTCCTTTTTAGTTTAGACTGTTAAGGTGGTTATCTAAATCTAACCACTGGTGAAATCCATCACCTTTAAACCCAAGATCTGTATAGCGATTATTAAGAAATACATTAACTGTAAAATAGCGGAAGTGTACCTGAATCCATATTGATAAACTTGATACTTGAATCCTTAGAGATTTGGGGAGGCCTTCCAGGTCAACAGGTATTCACCGATTCTTTGAGAGAGGCCTTTAGTTTCTCTCTGGTATCTTTCCTGACGATGGGATATCAGGGAAGAGGTATTTTGTGGTATTAGGAAATACGACAACTAAAACGATACCTGTAACCTGGGGACCATAACTCTATTTATAGGTAACATTCATGTTACCCTTTGGAGCCCTATTTCAGCCCATCATTGAAATAGGAGCCCATAAGTTTCTACATATTAAAGGGCCCACATCCTATTAGATACATTAAACCCAAACTATATTTGATCACTTTAATTGGGTTTAACCTTAATTGACAGTTTGCAACACATAATTATTCACATATAAGTCCAATGTTGGATTAAGGATCCAACAATCTCCCACTTGGACTATATGTGTAACCTTATAATTATGTTTTGCAATTAACCGTATGAGCTCAACTTTATTGTCATTATCACAATGTATCTGTAACCAATTCGATCCATCAATTACACCAATATAGGATCAAAGCGGCATTTGTTACAATTTTGTAACTCGACCCATCAATGGTCATATTTATCAATGCAATTGAATGACATGAATTATGATGTGGATGTGTAGCATGAAAATTTCATGTAATGTGATCAAACATGCCTATTTCCAACTGGTCCACCTTAAATTTATGAGATCAAACCATACCAAAGTTAGACTGCAAATAAATCCAAACTTTATTTATGCATAAAATATCCTTAAATCCTTAATAACCAAAAAACATCATAAGAGCATTCAAAATAACAAACTCCCACTAAAACTGTACATCATTTAATAATATGACACCCATACGAGCAGTATACTTATGAAACATTTAGGGTGGCAATCCTTTAGTAAGCGGATCCGCAACCATGGAGTTTGTCCTGATATACTCTATCGATAACTGTCCATTCTGCACTATTTCTTTAATAGCCAGGAACTTGATATCTATATGTTTAGATTTCGTCGAGCTCCTGTTATTGTTGGAATATGGGACTGCTGACTTGTTGTCACAAAATAATTTGAGTGGCCTTTCAACCCTATCTATCACACGTAATTCTGTGACGAAATTTCGCAGCCAAATTCCTTGATTGGATGCCTCATAACAAGCTATAAACTCTACAGCCATAGTGGAAGATGCTATGAGGGACTGTTTAGCACTCTTCCAGGATATGGCACATCCAGCCAACAAGTACACATAGCCTGACGTTGACTTCATAGTATCTTGACATCCAGCATAATCGGAATCAGTATACCCAATGATCTCCAACTCATCTGACTTCCGATACGTGAACATGTAGTCTTTTGTTTTCTGTAGATACCGTAAGACCCGTTTGGTTGCTTTCCAATGATCTAATCCAGGATTACTCAAATATCTACCCAACATCCCAGTAATGTACGCAATATCCGAACGCGTACATACTTGAGCATATATTAGACTCCCTACTGTTGAGGCATAAGGAATCTTTTGCATCTCTCTTTCCTTAAAAGCATTCTTAGGACATTGCTCAAGACTAAATTTGTCTTCTTTAGCCATAGGAGTGTCACCTGATTTACAATTTTGCATGCCTTATCTTTTAAGAACCTTTTCGATATAACCCTTTTGTGATAGTTCTAAAATACCCCGAGAGCGATCACGGTGTATCTGTATGCCTAACACAAAAGATGCATCACCAAGATCTTTCATCTCAAAATTCTTAGTTAGAAATTTCTTGGTTTTATGTAATAGACCAATATCGTTGCTGGCAAGCAAAATATCATCAACATACAATACCAGAAAAATATACTTGCTCCCACAGAACTTATGGTATATACAACCATCCATTAAATTTATCTCAAAACCAAATGAGATGATTATTTGATGGAATTTGAAATACCATTGTCGAGACGCTTGTTTGAGCTCATAGATGAATTTTTTAAGTTTGCAAACCATATTTTTTGAATCTCCTGATACAAAGTTTTCTGGTTGCACCATATAAATTATCTCATCAATGTTACCATTGAGAAACGCTGTCTTTACATTCATCTGATGTAACTCAAGATCAAAATGTACCACTAATGCCATAATAATTCTAAAAGAGTCCTTTGAAGAGACTGGAGAGAAGGTTTCTTTATAGTCGATACCTTCTTTTTATGTAAATCTCTTAGCGACAAGACGAGATTTGTATCTTTCCATATTGCCTTTCGAATCCCTCTTGATTTTAAATATCCATTTACAACCAATGGATTTTGCACCTTCGGGCAATGGGACAAGATCCCAGACATCATTGTCCTTCATGGATTTAATTTCCTCTTCCATGGCATCAATCCACTTTTGAGAATTTAAACTTTCCATGGCTTGACGGAAGTTGATTGGATCATCTTCCATCAATTCAGAATCATCCTCATGTTCTTGGAGAAAAACAATGTAATCATCTGGCACTGTACTTCTCCTTTCTCTAGTGGATCTTCTTAATGGCACTGGTTCTTGAGGAGGAAGAGTTTGTTCTTCTATAACAGTTTGCTCTTCGACATTGTTTTGATTTGTCATGTAATGATCAAGTTCAGGAATAGGGTCCTGAGCAAGAGCAATGACACATGTGGGAATATTAATATATTCCTCTTTAAAGACAATGTCTCTTACTGTATTTTCTCTCCCAAACTCGACATCCTCAAAGAACCGGGCATTTCCTGTCTCAAAAAGTGACTTAGTTGTGGGATCATAAAACTTGTAACCTCTGGATCTTTCAGAGTATCCAATAAAATAACAACTAATCGTTTTTGAGTCCAGTTTCTTTTCATTTGGCCTGTAAGGCCTTGCCTCAGCTGGACATCCCCAAACATGCAGATGCTTAAACTGGGCTTTTTCCCTGTCCAAAGTTCATAAGGGGTTTTGATAGTTGCTTTAGTTGGAACCCTATTAAGAATATATGTTGCAGTCTTAAGTGCTTCACCCCAGAGTGACTCTGGTAAAGTAGAATGACATATCATACTCCTTACTATGTCTTTAAGAGTTCTATTTCGTCTTTCAGCTACACCATTCATAGTGGGTGAACCCGGCATAGTGTACTGTGGGACGATACCGCATTCCTCTAGATATTTAGCAAGTTTTCCTGGACGTTGTTCACCTGAACCGTCATATCTGCCATAGTACTCACCACCACGGTCAGATCTGACGCTTTTAATTTTTTTGTTGAGTTGATTCTCAACTTCAGTCTTAAAACTTTTGAACATGTCCAGTGACTGTGATTTTTCAGAAATGAGATATATGTAGTCATATCTTGAAATATCGTCTATGAACGTTATAAAATATTGTTGACCATTCCAAGCAGATGTAGGAAATGGTCCACAAATATCTGTATGTATAAGTTCCAAGACGTCTAAGGACCTATTGGCTTCAAATCTTCTTTTATTGGTTTGTTTCCCCTTTATACAGTTAATACAATCATTAAAATCTGTAAAATTCAAGGGATCGAGAATTTCATTTGACACAAGCATTTTCATTCTCCGTTTGGAGATATGTCCTAATCTCTTGTGCAATAATGCAGCTGAATTCTCATTGGCTAATTTTCTCTTTACTCCTCTAGTACTCAAATGCAGAGATTCATCAAATGAGGCAATCGTATCAATTAAATATAGATTATCGTAATGCATTAAAGAACCAGAACCAACCAATTTTGAATCATGAAACAATGAATCAGCAGCCATAGCAAAGCAATATATTAATGCCCAACAATTCGTGGAACCCACTAATTGAAAAGTTGACCGAAGACCAAAAGTATCATGGTTCTGACCATGAATCCCCTTCCTCCTTTTTTTTTTTTTGAGTCAGAGGCCGAAAAACAAAAGGCATGCAATTATAAAGCCATTAGCAACCAAGGCTTGCAAATTACTAAATCAGCTGGCAAATTTACTATGACTGAATTTACACAGCAAATAATCAAGACTTGCAAATTTCAGCCGTGCGAAAATACTATAAATTACTAAAACCAAATTATTTCCTAATAATCAACCATATGGGCTCTGATACTACTTGTTAGGGTGGTTATCTAAATCTAACCACTGGTGAAATCCATCACCTTTAAACCCAAGATCTGTATGGCGATTATTAAGAAATACATTAACTGTAAAATAGCGGAAGCGTACCTGAATCCATATTGATAAACTTGATACTTGAATCCTTAGAGATTTGGGGTGGCTTTCCAGGTCAACAGGTATTCACCGATCCTTTGAAAGAGGCCTTTAGTTTCTCTCTGGTATCTTTCCTGACGATGGGATATCACGGAAGAGGTATTTTGTGGTATTAGAAAATACGACAACTAAAACGATACCTGTGACCTGGGGACCATAACCCTATTTATAGGTAACATTCCTGTTACCCTTTGGAGCCCTATTTCAGCCCATCATTGAAATAGGAGCCCATAAGTTTCTACACATTAAAGGGCCCACATCATATTAGATACATTAAACACAAACTATATTTGATCACTTTAATTGGGTTTAACCTTAATTGACAGTTTGCAACACATAATTATTCACATATAAGTCCAATGTTGGATTAAGGATCCAACATAGACAACTTGTAGTTAGGAACCTCTATGGTTTTATGTTATAGCTCTTGACATATTTTATCAACTTTAATACTGCCGGGTGTTATATCTTGTTCCATTGGGTACGCCTTGGGTTAAGATTCTGATTTGAATCTTGTTTATCTTTGGGGAGTTGATTATGTATTGTCCTTGGTTTCTCTAGTGTGGAGGGCGTTGGTATAAGACTCTAGTTTATCACACTTTTGTACCACATCATTATGTTTTTATTTGTACTACATTCTAGGATGAAGGGCCTCATGGAAATAAACAAGAACTTGATCGTTTAAGAGAATGAAATAAGAAGGAAGTACACATTGGATCCTCCTTTAATTAGCAATCAATTTACTTGTATTCAAATAATTTAAGAGTAGAAAATTGTCTAGTTATGTAGTTAATGGTTTTTTATAAGTAGATAAACATGTTTTGAATTAATATTCATATGAGAATGCTAGTCATGCAATTTGTATGGTGCAAAATAGGGTAAATCACAACAAGTATTGTAACAATTTAAAACACATCAAAACTTAGATCATTTAATTTCAATTGGAAAATGTTATTTGCACTCAATTTTTTATTATTTACACTCTCACAATTTATTTTATCATATAGTCTAATAAATGAAAACTATATAATTAGAATAGTTGGAGTGCGACTAACAAAAATGGAAGTGCAAATAACATTTTCCTTTCAATTTTCATGGATAACTAAAACAAGAAGTAAACTATATTGTTGTGGACTTGTTTGAAAATGGCAGATCCAATAAGGCTCTATTGAAAATTCGTGTTCCCAATGTCGGAATCATTATGCTATATAAGCCTTTATTGAAGATCATTACGCTAGACAGCCTTTATTGAAAAAAAAAGCCTAACTTTTTTTGGTTGTTTCTTGAGGGGGAAGAAAAAGAAATCAAAAGCCGTAAGGTGAAAAAAGAGCAAGAAATAGACTACATTAAAGTGGTGGACCGGTTTGTCTTATAGAGAAATAAAAATTACTTGTCATTTTCCATTTCTTAGACTGCCTAGCCGGAACCTGCCTGCTTCTCTAGTGCGGCAACTGTTTCACAAAGGCCTCATAGCTAGGAGACATGTTCATGCACTAAACTGCAGAATCACTGGTTTTACATATTTGGATTTCATCTTCCTTTTCTGGTTTTAGCTTTTGCAAGTATTTGGATTTCATCCTTCTTTGCTGTTTTAGTTTGCATCTACTGATTGATGATATATAAATTTAACATCTGGAATTATGGGCTCATTTTATGTATCTGTTTTCAATACCCTATAATATCCTGTCACATGGCAGAAAGGAACCACTCACCAAAGGCAAATTTTTCATGACAAAAAAGATGCATGCCAATTTAATGGATCTATAAATTGATACCAAAATGGTAAAGTCATTCTCTCGCTCAAAATTCACTCTCTACAAATTACTTTCTCTTTCTTTGATAGATTGATTCCTGAGAAGTGGCTCTAAAAACGCATGCACTTTGATAGTACATCATTGTGGTGGTGTAATAACAAAATACATAAATTGTGTCAAATCATGTAAAAATCAGTCTTTCATTTTCAAATAGATACAATCAACTTATGCAATGATTGATTTATGAATTATTCTAATGAGTATCTTGAGGCATTTGTTAAAACACTTAAATTACATCTAACGTCATATGTTAGATATGTTATGTGAATGCGCATATTTTCATTTATTGTCTCCTTGCATTTAAATACTTTCTCGAATTAATTTTACTCTTATCAAAAAATTAATGCCTAAACTATCTTAACAAGTGCCCAGAGCACTAGTTAAGCCAAACCCTTGATTCATATTCTATATCACCCGCAAAAGAAATCAAATTTCCAATATCAGAAATGCCAATTTGGAATTGTCGGCTCAGATATTGTAATCAAATATATGGTATAATTACGGTTCTGCCATAGAAATGACCTCTAAGAGAAATGAAGTAAATCTCAATTCATGGTTTTTTTTAATATATACAAAACTTTTCTGCCGTCTAGCCTCATTTGTTGGTTTTTCTTGCCATATTCGTTTGTTTCTTTGTTTATTTGTTCGTCCGTTTGTTTCATTTTTTTGTTACTACTTCTTTTAGACAAAAGTAGAGCCAATTATCCTACAAGAAGTGAATGCATTATATATATATTATCCTACCATTTTGGCCTGCAACATCTGAGGAAGATCCAAAATTGGATGCCTAAATGGAAGTAGAGATCATTTCCCAAGAAATAATCAAACCGTCACTCCCAACACCTGATCACTTAAAAATCTTCAAAAGATCCTTCATCGATCAAATCACTGGTGGATATCTTGTGAGGTTTATTTCCTTCTATCGGAGAAAAGAGTCAAAGTTGAAGATCAATGAAGTCACAAATCAACTGAAAACTTCTCTTTCCCAAACTTTAACTCGTTATTATCCCCTCGCAGGCATCTACAAGGATGATTCAACAATTGAATGCAATGATAAAGGAGCTCTATTTGTCACAGCCCATGTTCACTGCAACATGAATGAGCTAATAAATCAACCAAAGTTTCAGCAATTCCACAAACTTGGGACCTCTTCAAGATTTCATGGAGATGGATCTTTTCAAGTCTCTGTCCAATTCAATACATTTTCATCTGGTGGGGTGGCAATTTTCATGTGTTTCTATCACATGATCATGGATATCACAACAATTAGTGTTTTCCTGAAATGTTGGGCTGCAATGGCAAGTGGCTCTCAGGATCATAAATCTGCATTTTATTATCCTGAGTACAAATCAGCCGTTCTTTTCCCTGTGAAAGACTCTGTTCCATTTGGTTTTTCAGTGATTATCAAGAGTTTGTCCCTGAATGAAGGAAGAAGTACACGAAAAAGATTCGTGTTTAGTTCAGCAGCTATATCTGATCTGAAAGTGAAAGGTTTCAGCGATCCTGTTCCAGATCCTACAAGTGTTGAAGTTGTGTCTTCTTTCATCTGGAAGCATGCCATGGCTGCTGCAAAAGCCGTTCAGGGGGTTCAAGAGCCATCTGTGCTAGTTCATGCTGCAGATATGCGACGAAGAATGGTGCCACCTCTGCCAGAATATTCGGCTGGGAATATCATCTCCATGATTATTGCAGAGTATGATGGAATAGATGAATGTGAGGTAAAATTTGGTAGATTGGTGGAACTTCTGAGAGTGGCTAAGGAAGAAAACAAGAATGAATTTGTGCCGAAAATCCAGAGTTCTAAAGGGTATGATGTTATGATGAAGTCCTTGGAAGAGTGGGGCAAAAAATGCAGTAGAAAAGGTCTGAATACTTACCAGTTCACCTGTTGGTGCAAAATGGGATTAAACCAAGTGGATTTTGGATGGGGAAAACCGGTTTGGACTAGTCTGGTTGGGGGTACAGAGGTGGAATCCATGTATAAAAATTTTGTGGTTCTTCTTGATGGATCAGATGGTGGCATTGAAGCATGGTTAATTTTGGAGCAACAGGAGACGGCTATTCTGGAAAGTGATCAGGACTTCCTTGCTTATGCTTCTCTGAATCCTGGGATTATAAGCTGAAGTAGAATAGGTTGCCAGAATTTATTAGGCATTTGTTTTGCATTCTTGTAAGCTGCTATGCATTAGCCATAAGATAGATATTTCAACATCATTCCGTTTTATCAATAAAATCTCAATCTTGAATTGCTTTATTTCTCCCGTTCTTCGTTTTATCAGGAAAAGTGAAATCAAATTGGAAATGTTACAATCACAAAGGGTGGAGTATAAATGAGAATATATAGTATTGGGATGATACATTATATAAAGTTGGTGTCTTAATGAGTGCATATGGTATCTAGGAATTAAAGGTCCTGAATTCTACTTCCTATTTCTCCTTCGCGCTTCTCTACTAGAAAATTTTTTATAAAAGCAGAAAACTCCAATGTTTATATAATAATTTAAGGAAATTTAATTGGACTACTACTTTAAAAATGTGATCACAACCTCAACATTATCAAACTGCTAGTGATGTTAGATATCTTTATCGAAAAGAAGGGAATCTCAAGACTCAAAATTGTGTATTAGCTTCTGCTCTACCTCAGTGTTAATTAGAAATTAGAGGTTACTGGAATCTCTCGGGAAGCATGTGAATGCAAAAACATAGACAGAACCAGAATATAAGAAATTATGCTCAATGCTTCTAGTTCTATACATCTTCTTGTTTGTCATCAATTATTTTTACAGGGTATGGTGGACTCCACGGCATATAAGAATGTCTTGTGTGATTTTTTTAAAATTTTTTTAAAGAGCGGGAGGGTGTGATTTAAGAGGTAGGGAGGGAAAAAGAGGAGATTTGAATCGAGGGCTTCAAATTTTTGGAATATCAATCTCAACCGCTTTTTTTAAAAAAAAAATATTTTTTCCTTTTTAAGCAAGGGAATGATGAGATTTAAAATTGTGAAAGAAAGATTTAAACTCAAAACCTCTTATTTCTAAAGTCCTAATTTTACTACTAGACCTAAATTAATTCCATGCATGTACCAGAGAAATTTTCAGGATGAAGGAGAACCCCCCTAAAAGGCCCCTTGACATTTCAGACTACATTAGCCCTGAAATTGTTCCTCATAATTGGATCAAACACATATGATCAGAACTTAAAAGCTAGTACATCTTGGCCTATCTACATGCAGGTGCCGTGCTACGTGTTTGGGAGGTGAGTATTTCTCTTTCAATAGTAAAAAAATTTAAAATTAGGCTTACGGTTTTTTTTTCATACTTTTTCAGCTTATCTTGCAGTTGCACCTCGTAAATCATTGTAAATTCTGCTGCTTTTATTAGCACATTACCCCCCCCCCCCCCTCCCCAGAAAAAGAAGTTTTTTCCACTATTCTATATGAAAAGTAAAAATTACCACTTTGTAGAACATTTTTATAAGGCTTTGTAGTGTACACTAATGTTTTCTTTTATATAGCAATAATCAACACTTGTGTCATATTTTATTGAACCAAGTGATTGTTGACCCACTAGTTTTGGGATGCTGGTCCAGCCACCGTCTACATATGTTGCATTTGTCTGCATTAAGGATACTCACAAGAATTATAGCATGTACAGTATGCATTTCAAATAGGTGTGCAATTATACTTCCATTTGTTTCCTTTCGTCCTCCTAATTTTCTTTACTCTGTTCTACATTTCCTTAATGTGGCATCTGTTTCTGATTATTGTTGGAAACCACCATTTCGTTTATGTGTGTCTCACCTTGTTAGCTGTTTCCGTTTTATGATCATGATAGGAACAAAATTTTGTTAATTATTTGCATGGTTATGAAAAAGGTAGGGTGGCCACGATTTTGAAACCACTGGTTCTAGTTTCAAAATTGCCAATTCTGGTTTTTTTTTTTTTTTTGAAAAATGGAATTAGAATTGATCTTTATAAGGATGGTTATGGTTATAATTTTTCAATTCCTTTCTATTATGGTTTTGGTTCCTTCAATTTACAACTTCAATTTCTTTTATTTACAATTAATCACTTATGGTTACAAAATTAATTTTACAAAAGTATGATAATAAATTTAGAATAAGGAGAAACAAAAGAAAATGAATTTAAAAGAAAGATACAAGTTTTCTTATATAATTAAGTAAGAAGGAAAAGAAGAAAGGATGCAAATTTTTGAAAAATAATTCACATTTATTTTTTTTAGTAAGTAAAATTTCAAAATTTTATTGATAAAGAACTAAAGCATATACAAAGTAGCATATATGCGCTAACTGTACATCAATGGTTCTCTACAGCCTTTTGCAACTCAAATTTCTATTCCTCTGTCAAACTCTATCAAAGCACTTATGGAAAATACCCCACTCAACAATCAGCAGCCAATTCTCCTGAGTCTTTGGCACATCTCTCCATGAGGTTCCAATATACCGGATGGTATCGATAATCTGATCTACTATAGCCATAGCAGATACATTTTCATTTTGGAATAGCACCCGATTCCTGCCTTTCCAGATGAAGTACACAGAGACAGCCAGAGCAAGCCCTCGAAATTTATCAATAAAGGATGTAGACATCCAATGCCCACAAAAACCAGGCCAATTCCATTGACCAAGGCAAAGGATCTTTGAAGACTGAAACCATTTTTAGTATTTTCTGCCAAATGGCAGCTCAAAAAGAACATTCAAAGTCGATGTGATTCATCGATTTCTCCACACCACTGCACAACACACATTCAACATTACCACTTAATCTTCCCCACTTTTTCATTCTATCCTTGGTATGTAGTCTGTTCTTGCATAACAACCAAAGGATAAACGAGAATCTTGGAATGGACCCCTTATTCCCATACAGGGAGTAAGCTGCTTCAATCTTGGTACCTCAGCGTTAAATTTCCTCCCGCATGGCCATCTCCATTCCGCACCTTGCATACACTTAGCAACAAGATCATTTCTAGTTAATTCAAGACTTGACAGTAAAGGCACAACAAAATTCTGGTATAATGGCCCAACAGGATGCCATTGATCATACCAGAAAAAAGTTCCATAGCCATTACCTATCGCCTGGTTGACATGAGCTTGGGCTTTGGGCCTTACTTTAAGGACTTTCCTCCAGACCCAATAACACTTAAGCAGTATTTTGGTACCCCAGAATGAAGTCTTCTTGGAGCAAATGTTCCAGATCTGCTTGAGTACAGACATTGATTCCATAGGATTAGATCATGTAGTCCCAACCCGCCTGCTTTTGTAGGTTTACATATATGTCCCCAACATACTTTTGCTCCATATATAATGCCTCTTTACCTCCCCAGCCCAAAGGAAAGAAGACATGAGACTTTCTATTTTTTTTATTACTCCCTTTGGTAAAATAAAAGCACTAGCCCAATATAAAAGTGACATAATTTTCTCATTGAAATTGAAATAGAAAGGAGGAAAAGTTCTCAATTTTCTCATTGAGGTGTTCGTTTTACATTTTAACTAAATGGTTCAAATCCCGTTCCTATTTAGTTCAACCGGTTTGACTGGCTGGTCCATGGTCACGAGGGATGATGTGATGTGATTTTGTGAGAATGAAAATGAAATCAAAGTAAAAAGTAAGGGTATAGTGGTAAAATAATAGTGCCACACCATTGGCTTGTAGGCATTTGGGATCGTACTGTGTAATCAATAGCGGTTTTCTTTTTCAATTCTTTGCTTATTTACTTATATTCAAATAACTAATTAATATTATGAGAGAGCGAAAGAGAGTTTTGGAAAGAGGCCGGGTTTTGGCAAATGACCCCTTCCCAGTGAAAGTTCATTTGTTTTACATTAGGCTCCGAGTTAAGCTTATTACATAAATTCCATGCACAAGGCAAATGCAAAGACACCAAGCAACCTCAAAAACTTGTTGGGCTAAATGATGAGACAGTAACGGTATTGGGCTTGGTATCACAACCAGATATGCTTTGACCTTTTTTAAGTAGAAAGTGGCAAGCGAAAAGGGCAAAACCCAACTGAGAGAGTCAATAAGTTCCTAGGAAATAGTAGACTCCAATGGAACTCTTCTTAACTTGCTCAACTGTGACTTGATGCCATAAATGATAACATAACTAGCACAGTTCTTTCCCTCAACTTGAAAATGAATTTGTAAATCTTGCACATCTCCACTATCTTCTTCCGTATACAACCTAATACGAATGGCTCTTACATAAAACTTGGTATATTTAGTGCACACTAAGTAATTTACTTGATATCGCAATAAGGCTAGGCTACGAGACCAATTATTTAAGTAAACTTCGTGTGCATAGATTAGAGCTACAAACGAGTCAAGCTGACTCGCGAGCGCTTGTAAATCAGCTCAGTCAAAGATTGACTCGAGTTCAGTGAACGCTTGAGCCAGAGTTGATTTGGCGAGGTAGCCGAGTTGAGTCGAGTACACAGATACTCGGCTCGTTAGCTCGTCGAGCTAGTTTGAATTTATATATTATTAATATTTTATATTTTTAATAGTGAGATTAAATTTATGCTCCTTATTTTTTTTTATTTATTAGGATGAAATGTCAATTTTATCCATTTAAAAAATACAAATTTTATTTTTTTATTTTATGAGGTTGAGTATTCTCAAACTTGAATTCGATTAGGTTTGATTTAAAGTTCGAACTCGAACCCAAATTCGAATTCGAATTCGACTTTTATATGAAAGTTCGTCAAACTCGAATTTGACTTTGAACCTAGTCAAAATTGAGTCGGACTCGACTCGTTTAAGGTAAAAGTAAACTAGATTCGATTGGGGCTGCAACTAGCATGGGTATAGAGATACACTCAGTGCTTTCTCACAAAGAAACACATTACTTATGCATGAATTTATTCATGTCAGGCATTGTCAGCACTCAGCACTCCAGTCCACGCTTGCTGCTAAAAGTTTCTTGTCAGCATCATAATATGCCTTAAACAACATTCGAAGCAAATCTGTTCCAAAGCCAAGCACTTCACCAGACTTTTGTTTATCTCTTCTGTTGATGATCTTCACAGTGGAGTCTCTAAATTCTTTGATAATTTTTTTAATTTCTATATCATCCTTGCTAAGCCCAAGAATAAATCAAGCACACTAGGCAAATTAACATCAAAGCAACTAAAAACATTAGTATTCAAAAACTTATCAACATTTGATGAATCCATCAGAAATAACAAACTTTGGTACAAATCCAAGATCAAACCTCGCTTACAAATAGATAAGCATGTGTCTACAAGTCATACACGAGCATTCAAAACATTAAGCTAGTCAAAAAGTACACTTGAGCGATTTTTTTTTTTTTTTTGGATTGGCGGAAGTTTTAAATTCAAGATCTCCTATTTACAATTCTTTTCACCTGACCATCCAACCCAATCCTCCCACGCTAATCAAAAAGATAAAAATTGATCAATACAAAATCATCTGTTTACTCGTGTTTCATGACATTAGCTTCATAGTAGACTTTACAGATGTGACATGAATTATATAATCCGTACAATTTTACACATATTTCAATAATAAGTTAAACAAATAGACTTTATAGATGTGGCATGGGTTTATACGTATGCCATTGAAAATGAAATTTACTCACTAATTCACGACATTAGCTTCATTATAGACTGGGGCTGGATGTGACACATATAGACTTTATACATTTGACATATGTCATCATTGGAAATGAATTAAGTCATCTGCTTCATGACATTGGCTTCTTGATAGGCTTTGTAGATGTAAAATGAGTTTGTACATATTTTATACATATTCACAATCTTCAAAAGGATGAAAGACTTAGCCATAGACTAAGTGAAATTTCATCCAGTATGAACTTCAAAAATGGAGGTTCAGCTTGTGTTATACAGTAGAAAGTATACACCTACAAATCAATAGGATATTATACTGCTGAATAATGCATGCAATTATGCTAGTGTATATCTCATTGTACTAGATATTTTCTGAAGTGACATTACAATAACAGTATTGCCATGGCGCAATAACAAAGACTGAAATTATGTCAAACTATGCAATAATCAATATCCGGTTATAAAAAAGAGACAACCAACTTTTGCGAATGTGGGAAATGTAAATTAAGATGGCCTGGCAAGTGACTAAGTGAAAAAGAAGGAATTCGAGTATGATATTCTATGGTAAATGTAGAAATTTATTTAACTTCCTTACTTGCCTTCGATTAGATGCATATGTGCTTGTCCTTCTATTTTTCATGTAGGCTCCCGTTGGATTAATTAATTCCTCAAACTTTTTTTTTTTATAAAAAGCAAATTTCATTAACAAATTATTGAAATTTGTCCAACACAATTTGATCTATATTACTGCTCTAATGACAGGTTAAACATGTATTAGAAATTATAGATCTGTAATTTAACAAATATAATAAATTTAAAAAATTATAAATAGATCTAAACAATACAAGAAATTTCAAAAGCCACCTAGTTTGTCTAAGATAGTAGTGGATGATAACATTAGTTATCAAAAATATATGATTTATAAAGTATTATTATTATTATTTGTTTTTCATTTAGTACCGTATTCAATATCACCCCCTGCCAGTCAAACCCATTTTAAACAGAATGACGTTGAATGTCACGTCTTTCAGCTTTTTTTTTTTTTTTTTTTTTCTGTTCAAGCCACGCCATGCTTTCTTACATATTCGAAAATGAGATAAATAAAATGCAGTTTTGATCTCTAATATTTGAATCAAATTGATTTGTAAAATTGCTAACGACAAGTGTGGTTTCCAAAATTTCTAATTTTAGGCAATTCTAGGAAGATGGAAATTGAACAACTTTTAATGATCAAAATCAAATTGCAATTAGTCAACAATTTTGACTTTGTATTTTTGGTTCCTGACGTATGGAGTTTGAATTGTTATAGTCCCCTAAGTTTCAAATAATGAAAGGTCAAATATGAAATAAGGTGTCTATCCGATATATGTACTAGTAATTCTAATAAAAGAAGTCATGAAAAGTAATTAAGGTTTTCTTTTGGTTTTATTTTATTTATTCATGCTACTAATTTCTCAAATAGTTTTTTTTTTATATTCTACATATTTGAAATTAATCCTTTTGGGTACTTCATCTTACTGTCTCAAACTTGTAATAATGTACGTACTTACCGTTTTGCACTATGGATAGTTAATTTATAATCAGTTCTATCTTCTTTGTTTTTATTTACATTGAGAAGTAAACACTCAATTAAATATTTATTTAAAATATATGCAATATGTATTATGTATAAATTAAGTTGATTACCTAACAATTTTTTCTTTTCCTTTTGGCATATCAATAGGTTATCGATTGAGTCAAATGAAACAAATATCTTGAGAAGGCCATTCTTGAGAATCCAATTTATTCCGCCACTGAAGTTTGATAAAGGCATGGAAAATGTGAACTTACAAATAGTTCATCTTTTTATCTTTCACAACAATAATTTATACTATAGTCATCAGTTCTAATTCAAGATTAGTAGTAAGTAAATGATCAATTGCATATGAGCCCAGTAAAATTGACCTTAACATGAAAAGATTAAAACTGGTCAGTTGCATAGGATCCAACTATTTATTGATCCATTAGTTACAATAATTCTCCCATAACTTTGAGACTTGCCAGGGAAAGAGGTAAGAGGGAAGTGGTTGGAATGGTTCAGAACAATATATGAAATAATTTGTACAATTTTATAGTATAGATGTGCAAAGAGCAGCACTTTACAATGTTCATGACCAATTGGATCCTGATGTAGCAATAGGTACCAGAGGGGACAAAGTGTTGGCAAAAAATAAGTTACTATTTGTTCAAAAAGGAAGTGGGTCAAAACCAGATTTTTAACACGAAATTGGAACTGTGCTTTTTTTTTTTTTTGAAATAGTATTATTTCACTTGGGACGATTGTCCATTCCTACCCAGTTTTGAACTTAAGATGGTGGTTTAGTTTGATATGATATTAGAAGAAAATGTTGAGGATGACAATTTGGGTAGGAACACGACTTAATTCCTAATTAGTGGTGTGGTGGGTGTTGAATCCAACAAAATAAAATTTCATACTTAATAAAAATATAAATTTACAAATAGTAGTGAGTAGGGTCGTATTCGGACTGGTGAATTTATTCCCTTCGCAATTTGAGGAATTAAAATGAGGATTTTGGAGGAATTAAATCACTCAACTAATAGTAAAGAAAATAATAGTGAAAAATTTAGATAAAACTAAATCAATAAGAACAAGATTCTAGTCAAAAAGGTAATCTCAACTTTTGGTTCAATCAATTGATCATTGATGCAAAAATAGATTTATATGTTCATGAATAAATTGGTTATGGTCATCGACATGCTCTGACTCCCCACCTTTCCTTGCTTTTTGGGTAATTAAAAGAAATACTTTAATTACTTCTCTTGACAACAAACAACTCTAAATAAATTCTTAGGATTTAATATATAAATAGCATTAAAATTTAGGAAAGCTACCAATTCTAACCACTAAACTGACAATTTCATCTCATTTAGATTATGTCATATATTTTCCTAACACAAATCCAGTTATACTAGTTGCCACAAATATTAAAATAATCAAACAATTACTGATTTAATGTTTTAACTGGTAATGTAGTACTTAGATAATTAAATAATGGCTAGCTATCTAATCAACCAAAATAATTAGAGATAATAATTTCAAGAAATATATGAATCCTCATGAATATATAAAATAATAAAAATAAATTCGATGTCACAATTATTATAGAACCAAAGTCTTGATTGTCCTTCAACTAGAACAATGCCTTGCCCTTTGGTCATAGAGGAAATCGATCAAGAGAAAAGTAAAATAACGTAAAATAACTGTCAACTAGTAATAACGTAAAATAGCTGTTGACTGAGTCCAATCAAAAAAATAAAGCACATGTCAAAACTCCCAAAACATCAATGTTTCAATAAACACCAGAATTAATTGCGGCCCCTACAATTCTTCAAGAGATAAAATTGTTGTTTAATTCCTGAAAATTCTTGATTTCACAGGAAATTCCCTCTTTTAAACCTCTTTTAATCACGAACCCCTATATTCATTACCAAAGACAGAATATGAGAATAATCAATGAATTAACACAATATTTTACCAAAATTAAGAGAGGAATTTCACAAATAAACATCTATTAAATTCACTATCTGTTTTATCAAAACATTTCTCAAGGAGTGATCTTTTCAGAATTTCTTTCCCAAAGGGTGAAGAATGCATTTGAGGTGTGTGTTTGTCTTTATACCCATTCACAAATCAACATCCTTACAATCGTGGAAAAAGCGTTAAGAGAGAGAGAGAGAGAGAGAGAGAGAGAGAGAGAGAGAGAGAGAATTGGCTTCAACATGCATTCGTTAACATGTTTTCCAGAAAACCAATTAATGCTTTTCTTGAAAACTCGTTAACTGAAATATGCTAGTACCAATTTCTTTCACTAAAAATTTGAGCCTGACGCTTAATAAATTTTCAAGAAGTGCTCGTTCTCTGAGTTGCTCAAATAAGGTAATTGCAGAATGATTTTCTAAAGAAAGAAAAGCAATCACTAAATGAGCTAGTTTCTTAAAAAAAAAAACTCATTAACAAAATTAGCATATCTTTGAGAAAATATATTCATTGAATGAGTTTTATGAAAACCATGTTTAACTATTTAAGCACTTTTTGCACTATCCTTTTTAAATTCTTTTTTCTAGCAGGGATCTTAGGAGAAAGATGAGACTTGGAAAAATGAAGTGACGACAAGAAAATAGAATTCAAGACCTCTAATTTCTTGAGTTTCAATTTTAGCTATTACATCAAGAGTTATTCGATTGCACGGTGTTTTTTCAATTATTATGAGAACCCACTTTGTGAATGCGTACTTTAGACAAAACAATGTATTCATCACAAAATTTTATTCATCAATTATTGTGATTCGTTTAAAAACAATCAGCACTATTTGGGAATCAGCTCCGTTGTCCACCTTTTGGAAATACGTTCAATAGATGCCAACATTTGAGAAGTTCTTTAGAAACACTTTTTTTTTTTTTTTAGTGAATTTAGTCCATAGCATAAACTACAAGGCTGTGGATTCTTAGTGCTCCCCACAATTTCATTCAACTCATCCACTGAAACAAAAGTTGTATCTGTGACATTCAAATAGTCCACCACCTTTCCTACACAACTCTTTCTTGGTATGTCTTCAGAAAAGCCACCATTTCGTGATTTAATGTTGGCCCATCTCATGGGAAAAAAAAAGTTACAAAATCAAGGTGCATTTGGTGAACTAACAGTACTTATAATATCAATTCAATAAAGTGTCTTATGTCTGATGGAACCAAGAGTTGACTATTTTTTTTTTCAAGAGTAAGCTTGACTAAATCAAGATAATGAAATCAAAATCATTTCAATTTCTAGTTATAAATAATAAATAGGTGGGATTGCACAGTCTATTCATAAAACCACTATCACATAGTCTATTTATAAAACCACTCTGTACGTTTTGATGTTATAATATGAATGCCTACGTTCTACTTTCAAAAACAGAGAAGAAAAACCCACTATCGCATAAGGGACGACCACATTCTGAACGAATCATGTATTACAACCAAATTATTCTCATAAACAACACTTACTTCCAATAATTGTGCAAACGAATAAAGCAACAAGAAACCAAATCAAATAGCACATTCTTCTTTTCAGTAAGGAATAAATACCAGAAAAAACAGGACGAGAGTCCAAAGAGGACCATGCAAGGTTAAGGGTAGGGATGGTTTTTAGAGATTTTAACGGCTTTTAATGGCCAAGACTTAGCCAACCAAGCAAAAATTCACATTGTACAGTGAGGATAACTCTATGAAGAAGATAGAATTTGATATTTTAATTAATACATATATGTATTTAATGAAACATGACACTCAAAAAAGTATGAGAATTCACATGATTATGAAAATCTTAAGACTCCTAACAAAACTTCGTCTGAATTGGATGTGTTAAGCATGCCGCGAAAGTTCATCCTAAGATTAGATCAAACTCTCTATGCACTTCATATTTGCCTTTATTCAAATTGATTTCCTTTTGCCCTTCAGCGCCTGTAGCTGGAAGTCAGATCAGGGATCCAGTTTCTAAGAAGAATACACTCATAAGCATAGAGTATTACAAGCAATTAGGGATGGTAATGAGATAGTTTTGGAACGGGAGAAGCGTTCCACAAAAGTTTCCCTCATCCTTGCCCCATCGTCTGCTCTCCCAAGCCCGAACCCTGCCCACCCCATCCCACTGCCCTAGCGGGTGCATTCGCCCCACCCTGCTTATCATTATTATTATTTTTATTTGATTTAATTTTTTCAATTTATATAGGTCTAGTAATAATTTTATTAATCATTGTTTTGAAAATTTAGCAAAAAATTACATCATTTTATCATAACAACATAATATGTTACTTATTTCATATAATATATTATATAATAACAATAATAATAATATAACATTTATTTCATATTATACATATAAAAATATACAACACACATACAGATATATACATATACATATACATACATATATACATATATTAAAATATAAGCCGGGGAGGGCAAGGGAGCCCTCGCCCCATTTTTAATGCTGGAGAGAAAAATTCCCCCATCCCACCCCAACCCTTGCCATTCCTCCCTAGTTGGGGAATACCCACCCCATTGCCATTCCTACAGGCAATTGAACTGCTACATACACTACTATAATGTAATTTCTCTTTCGATATTTTGCCATTCAATTGAGGTCCATCTATACTACAGTTCAAATCCATTTTTTCTTTGAAAATGACATGAATTAGGTTTTATTATGCAAACTTTTTTTTAACTGTTTTTACTTTACACTTTACATCTCCAAAATACCTCCAAGAAAACAAAGTATTTAAAGAAAATCTCATTACTTAGGCAGTGTTGTGCTATATTAAGGGTGCCATCTAAAAGAGTTTATTCAGGCAATCCATTCCAACCTTGAGGATAACATAAAAGCACTAAAAGAATATCCATGTCAGGGTTTGCAGAAAACAGTTCAAGATGGTCTCTTTCAGGAACAACAGCTCTAGTCACTGGTGGAACTCGAGGAATCGGCCGTGCAATTGTGGAGGAGCTAGCACAGTTTGGTGCCACAGTTCACACTTTATCAAGAAACGAAGCCGAACTCAATGAACGCTTGCAAGAGTGGTCATCCAAGGGATTCAAAGTCACAGGTTCAGTCTGTGATGCATCTTCAAGAGCGCAAAGAATTCAGCTCGTGGAAAAGGTCTCTTCCATCTTCAATGGAAAGCTCAATATCCTTGTCAATAATGTTGGGAGCGGCGGCATAATTAAGCCCATCGAAGAACTTACCACTGAAGATTATGATTTTGTGATGTCTACAAATTTTGAATCTTGTTACCATTTTTCCCAACTTGCTTGTCCTCTCCTGAAAGCATCTGGGATGGGAAACGTCGTGTTCATTTCTTCTGTTGCAGGTTTTGTCAATGCGCGAGGTTTCTCTATCGTGACACCATCTAAAGGTGCAATGAATTTTCTTACCAAGAGTTTGGCTTGTGAATGGGCTGAAGATAACATTCGTGTCAATTGTGTTGCGCCTGGAACTATTAGAACCTCAGTAGGAAAAGATAATACTCTCATTTATGAAGAAAATATGAAGAGAGTGGAATCAAGAACTTTACTGAATCGAATTGGGAAACCAGAAGAAGTTTCAGCCCTGGTAGCTTTCCTTTGTCTCCCAGCTGCTTCCTACATAACTGGACAGATTATAGCTGTCGATGGAGGAATTACCGTCAATAAACTTCAGTGGGACTGATCATTAACTCATTCTATCTTGTTAGTGATGCAACAATCCAGCAACGAGTTGGGGGAACTGTTTCTTGATGTGTGCTATTTTTGCTAAATCTGCAAGTGCTATTTTGTTTATACAAGGTATAAGCAATTGCTTTATACAGTGTACTATTTTTCATAGAGTCATTTGGTGTACTATTTATCATTACTTTGTTGCACATTTTTTTTTTCGAAAGACTAGAGAAATAAACTTCGTGTATCTTTATACTGGATTTCCTTTTTTTTTTTTTTTTCAAATTTATAGTTGTAGCAAGATCATGTACTTTCTTAGCTTGGCATGTAAACAAGCAAAAGCCTTAGTATTAATGCATTAACTTTCTTAGCTTCACTGTGAGGGCATCATATGAACCATCATTTACACCTGAATCCACATAAGAAACAGAGGTTTTGGCCCAGCCATAATGAGACCAGGGTTTACCTAAAGGGTGTCCTTTGCTGTCGCTTAAAGTTTCCTACTTACCATAGGTAACGATTGAAGAAAAAAGTGACACGAGCGATGGAAACTATGAACTCAAAGGATTTCATTAAAATTGGCCATCAACAAGTGTTGGAGCATAAGTGAGTTGTATCCCTATTTGAGCCACAACAATAAAACCATAGGCTTCTCTACTAGGAGCATTTTCTCGCTCAGTAAAAAGGGTTGTGGATTTGTAAAACAGGAGAAGAGCCTTTACCTTTTCTTCTACTATTTATATTAGTCGAGCGCTCTAGCAGCAGTCGGACTAAAGCAAGAAGGTATAGTATTGAGTCGCACTAAAGCCGTTCCTATGCTATCCTCTTGCCTAGCAGGGAAAGATTTATCTCATACGGAGCAACATGAGAGTTCAACTACGTTGTGTTTCCAGAATTCATGTTCAATATTTGCTGTTAATGTTTTTGGTGAAAGAGGTTTTATCGCACTTGATCAAGCGGAGTTGCAATCAGACTAAAGCACTAACTAAAAAAGTACTATAGTACATCTCATACTTTCAGAACATTCATCAAATATAGCCATATATGATCCAGATTTGTATACAAAAGTAGCATTCAGAAAAATTATATATCCATGCATAATCTTTGTTTTTGAAAAATATAGAGGTAGTTAGGATTACTTACCTCAACTTCACAATAATATTCTTTCCTTGATTTTTTTTCTTTCAACTTTCAAATCTTAACCTAAACAATTACACTATCAATGAATAAGAGATCATTTTAAATTCTATTAAACTATTCTAGGTTCCCTTGAGCTCTAATGACCTTGTCCTTGGTCTCTTATAACATTAACGAGTTCAAAACAGATTTTCAAAATGACCTTATTTTAGAAAAATTTCATATCTCACAATCTAGAACTTGTATCAGAGAACTAAAGATATTGTCAACTAAACTCAAAATACTACTACTTTCAAGAAGATCATAATTCAAAGTTTAGAGAGCTTTATTTTCTAAATCTGACCTAAACCTTATGCAGTAATCTGTCAAAAGGACTTCTAAATTTTAACCACGTAAACTATTTCTAGTTTCAAATTATTTTTGGTTTCAAACAAGCCAAATTTCACACAAAACAAAGGTCTCTACCAAGAGTTATCATTTTTCAAAGATTAGTGTTAAACCAGGCTTGATAGGCAAATTTTCAGTTTTGCAAAACATGTAAACTTTTAAAGAAACAAACGTTAAACAAATCAAAAAATTCCCAAATTCTCTAGATTCAGAGTATTATGGTAGCTTCAAATTATGACTTTAATTCTAGAAAATTACTTCAAAAATCGTGACCTTTCAATAAAACTTTTAACTACCTAAATCTGTCAAGGATTTTGACAGATTAACAACCTAATTTTCTCTAATAACAAACCAGGTTTATAAAATTTCTAAAATTAGAAAATCTTCATAATCTACCTTCTAAGAAACTTTATAAAATTGTAGTAAAATTTTCTCAGAAAACAAATAATCCAAATTTGTTTCTTGATAAAAATTTATTTAACATAATATTCTATCAAAGAGGACTAGATTCAAAACAAAATTTTAAACTCGGGTTAGACATCAAAGTTTCACATGAAATTTATACACACATAATAGGCACGTAGAGCTATAATCCTGAAGAATGTCAGATCAAACAAAGAACCTTAAAAGTTAAAAAATAATTTCAGAAAAAGTCTTAAGAAATAGAAACCCAAATTCTGGTTTCTTGATTTTCTTTCATACAAAATTTTACTTGTTTCATGGTTTCTTGATCTTGAAGTGATTCAATAAAAGATTCTTGGATAAGATCTTGGCACTACAAGCTCAAAATTCTTGAATTACTAAGAAGATTAGAAAATATCTCAACTAGGATTTCTCCTCCCTTTCACTTTCTTGATCATCTTGTCCTAATTTCTCCCCACTGGCCTTGACCGAAACTCCTTGAAGCTTTATTTAAAAGAAAACAAATGGTTTAAAGCTTCAAGATTTGGAGACGTTTATAGATATCAATGGCAAGGCTCAACTTCCAAATCCTTTGAGAAAGTGGCTTCCTTTTCCTTTCTCAACACCACTTACGTACAAACCGACCTTAGCATCCCTTGAATCCCTTGTTCCTTTTTTTTTCACTCTTAGATTTTCTTTTTCTTCCCTTGTTTGAATTTCCTTTTCTTTTTCATCTAAAATTCTTTATATATATAAGTCTGTGCAAGAGACAATGACTTGGCCCTCCAAATTTCTTTTCTTCTAGAAACATCATTTCCTAATTGTTCTAAAACACTAGATATAATATTTAAAACATTATTAATTCTTTTCTACTAAAGAAAATTATGTGTACATTAAATATAAATATTTTGACCAACAAAATTGGATTCCACTACCTTGTAAATAAAGTAATTATTTTCTCAAACATTTATAGTTTGAAAAGATATTTTTGCATACTACCCTTAAAAGAAAACATTTTCTTTTTGCATACTAATAAAGATGCATATTACCCTTAAAACACATTTTCCTCTAATAAAAAAAATTAAATCACAAGATTTTCAAAGAAAACATCTAGGCTTATGAAGAAACTTTTTGTTACTTTATTTCTAAAAAATGAACTCTTATAAATATTTACTTGAAATTATAGCCATGAGAACCATTACTACTATTCAAATAAAATACTCACTAATTATATAAGAAAAGTACTGATTATTATAGTTAGAACTTCTGCTTCAAAAGCTTAAAAGAGCACACATGAGGTTGTAAAAGAGTAAAATGGTTTGAGTGCAAATTTATAGGTGTCAAATTAAGATCCTAAGCATTTTCAAGTTTGCCCTGGCTTTTTTCAAATTTTAACACCTATGAAACAAAATCAGAATGATTTTCAATGCCAATGCTCCACGGCTAACTTCTAATTACAAAACCACCATTTTTTTAGAAACGATTCAAGAATCTAGAAGAAGTTTTTCTTGATTAAAGTTGTGTAAGGGGAAGAAGTTAGCATTTTCATCTAGGATCTAATAGCAATATGAGGACCTATGATGAAAACGTCTAAAGAATAATTAGAGAAAGAAATTGGTTCTGGACGATGGGTAGATTGGTCGGGCAGAGAAGTTTGCTCGCTTGTTTTCTTTTACACTTTCGACATGGTGCAAAAAATATAGGAAGGAAAAAATATTTAAAGAAAGACAACCCTTGATGAAAAGGAAGCTTGATTTTGCCTGTAATTACAAAATGGAAAGAAAAAATGAGAAAGAAATCAGACAAAAGAAATAGGGGAGATGGAGTAAACAATAAGTGGCTTGAATGATAGAAGAGACATTACTGGATCAAGTTCATGCATTTGAAGAGGGGCCTAATTTTTGTGGTCAAATAGGAGTAGGGAATAGGACCAAATAGCCGACGTATTAAATGATAAAGATTGGAGGAGGTTTTTTTTTTTTTTTTTTTTGTGATAGATGTCGTATAACCTAATCTAGCCTAGTCTAAGGGGAAGGGGAGGGGGTTCGATGTGAGTACAGACTCCATCGATGAAGGTCAATTAAGACCGCCACAAATTGTGGCAAATTTGTGGGAGGCAGGAATTGAACCCCTGACCTCCAGCATCACCTTTAATGGTGATGACCACTGGACCAAATGGCCAGTGGCTTGGAGGAGGTTGAGAATGTGCTGAATATGGATGGAAGATTGACTTTTTAGCACGAACAATTTCACGGGTCTCGATGCTCCTTGTCTGGACATTTTGAAGGGCGTATTGGATGTGATGGTCACCGTTGGCGCGCAGCCGGAGTAAGCTTTAAGTTTCACGCTTTGTTTGGTGAGACCGGTAACAATGGTTTGAAGCAGAAAAGGAAATTTCCACACTCATATATCAGTAGACAATCAATAACAATAAAGGTAGAACTCATAATATACAAGCTCTTAAAACTTCGATACATTTAAACCAGGTGCATGCAAAAAGAGACAAACGTTTGATTCCTGCATTGGCCTCTTCAATCTAGATGATTATTTGCCAGATGCTAGTTTTCATCGTTTTGCCAATATTTTTATTAAGGAGATGCCACTAACTACGTGTTTTTAAGATACCAGCATAGATAATACAACTCCAATGCCTTTTCTGTCTATGATCACTATAAACTTGATGACGGCACAACTTTTTAATATGCAATGATATTAGATCCTAAACCGGAGTTGTTCTTGTGCTATGCCCATACAAGGAAAGCAAATTACTCTGGACAAATTAGGTTTGACACTATTGGGAAAGGAATATCGATGCAGACACAAAACATTAGAGTTAATTCAGGATAAATTTACCCTTTTCTAAATGCTCATTAAAACAAGAATAAACCAAATCATCAAATAATGATATCAACAGTAATAATAAAATATAGAAAAGTAAAAAAAGGAACCGACCTGGATTTTTAATTTTTTTTAAGTGGCAATCCTTATTCACATGGGAGGGGCGTTACCCCTAATTTCTATTAAAATCTTGAAAAGAACAAAAAAAAAGAGGAGAGAGACATGAACCTAACCTCCAAAAGATGCATAAGAATTTCCAAAGAAAATAAGTAATACTACTCCCTTACAAAAATCTAAACTACCTTCTACGAATGTATGGAACACCTGAGCGATCCATTTTTATATCTCTTCTAACCAGCCTTGGCAAAGATGCAAAAGAATCATATATTGAAGTAGATTAATAACAATCATAGAATCTGACTGTATATGAAAAGCCCTAGAATCTTTAGACAAACACATCTTGACGCCAAACAATAATGCTTTAACCTCAGGACCCAAGCTTGTAAGATTACCAAAAAAAATACGAGTATGCAAAAATGAAGAGACCATGACCATCACGAAGAATGCCATCTCCTCCACTGACTCTTGGATTGCCCTTGCAGCAGCCATGTAAAAGGTGAAGGCTGCCATCTAACAGGAGTAACACGATCAGGTTTGCTCAAAAGCATCTTGGCCGAGACAAATTGAGACCATGTTACTTGATCATCTTGCTCGTTGAACTTGGAAGCATAAATTGCCTTACATCAGCCATAACATTCTTGCAAATAATTTCCCAAGACAGCAGTTTTCTGTTGTGGTACAGAACTGGAAAATGATGAATGAACTGGAAATAATTGGAATTAATCTAAAAGTAAGATCTGAACACAAGCTAAGTTGATTTCGTAAATCAATTCCACTTCTATTGCTTGGAACTTCAAAAGATACAGAAATGGGAAATGGCGGGAAAGGGGTAGAAGGGGAAAAAGAATGCAGGAATAACTTGGGGAAGGAACAAGGATATTCTCCTTTCTGGTTACAAAATTCAAATGAAATCCGATCCTGACAATTACATGATTTCCCCTTTTTATAGAAAGCTAATCTAACTAACTCTTCCCACTTGCTAATGGAGCGGTAATGCATGTGAGGAGGAATCTTCTGGAATGTCTGGTGCAAACACAGCAAGAATGGCATGAACCCAGAAAAAACGTGTTTTCCAGTCCACGCCTCTCGCATCCCTCGCGCCTTTCCTTTCCTTGCCTTCACGCCTTTGTCCTCCTGATGCAATGCTGATGTCCGTTCTGCTTATCTCACGACTTCTTCATCCTACTTTGCTCCTGATCACGTTTTCCTCTATTTGTACTTCACGCCTTCTTCTCCCTATTCTTTGTTTCATTACAATACCTCCCCCTTAACTGCAAATCTTGTCCTCAAGATTGAAACGTAGGAAACTGCGCTTTGATCTCCTCAGCATCCTCCCAGGTGGCTTCTGCAGGGTCTGTTCCCCACCAGTGGACCAACCACTGAGTTACTGCAGCATTCTTCTTTTTTACCATTCTTCTGCTCAAAATTGCCTCTGGTTCCACTCTCCAGTGCCCCTTCTCGTTTATCTCTGGCAAATGGAGGATAGGAGTGACTCTGTTTCCCACCTTCCTCTTGAGCAACGATACATGAAAGACAGGGTGAACTCTTGAGGATTTTGGCAAACTCAACCTGTATGCTACCCCTCCAACCCTTTTCTCTACCTGATATGGGCCAAAATACCTTGCTGACAGCTTAGTGTTTCCCCTCAGAGCCACTGAACTCTGTCTATAAGGTTGTAGTCGTAGGTATACCCAATCTCCCACACTGAACTCCCTCTCACTCCTTCTTTCATTAGCATACTTCTTCATCCTTTCCTGAGCTTGTTTCAGGTTCTGTTTCAACATGATATCCAACTGCTGCCTTTCCCTGAGGTATTCTCCTACTGCATCTACCCTGGACTGTAGGTAGGGTCCTAGAGCCAGTTGTGGAGGTGAGAATCCATATAATGCTTCAAACGGAGTCATTTGAATGGCTGTGTGGTGCGAGGTGTTGTACCACAATTCTGCCAAGGACAACCACTGATTCCATCTCTTAGGCTCCACATGAGTTAGGCACCTGAGGTACATTTCAAGCACCTGGTTTACCCTCTCAGTCTGGCCATCAGTCTGAGGGTGGTAAGCTGTGCTGTAATTTAGTTTGGCCCCCATCATACTGAACAATTCCCCCTAAAATTGGCTTACAAATATCTTATCCCTGTCTGAGAGCATGCTTTGAGGAATTCCATGAAGTTTACTGACCTGGTCAATAAAAAGTCTGGCCACCTTAGGAGCATCAAAAGGATGTGCCAAGCTGATGAAGTGAGAGTATTTGGTGAATCTGTCTACTACAACCATTATGGTATCTTTTCCTTCAGACTGTGGTAGCCCTTCAATAAAATCCATGGTAACATGGCTCCAGGAGTATTGAGGGATAGGGAGTGGCTGTAGTAATCCTGGGTAAGCTACATGTTCATCCTTGCACTTTCTGCAGGTGTCACATTCTAGAACTGCCTTCTTGATTTCCCTGTACATCCCTGGCCAGTAGAATAGCTGCTTGGCTCTCAGGTAGCTGGCTTGGATGCCTGAATGACCTCCCAGTTGGGAGTCATGCAGTGCAGTGATGAGTTTATTCCTGGTGTCACCTTGTCCTCCTATGGCAAGTCTCTTCTTGTATCTGAGGATACCATCCTGATAGGAGTAATCTGGAGCTTGTGTAGGAGTCATAAGCACCAGGGATATGGTCTTCTGAGCCCACTCGTCACCCCTATAGCTCTCCATTACTTCTTTGATCCACTCAGGTACTGCACAGGAAATGGCAGTGCATTCTCCCCCTTCTTCTCTGTCCTGTCTGGATAGTGCATCTGCAGCCAGGTTATCCCTTCCCTTCTTGTAGTGGATTTCATAGCTCAATCCTAGCAGCTTAGTGAGCCATTTCTGTTGGAGAGGGGTAGTAATCCTCTGATCCAGTAAGTACTTTAAGCTCTGATGGTCAGTATGAATGATGAAATGATGCCCTTCTAGGTAGTGTCTCCATTTGGTTACTGCTGTGACCAATGCTAGCAATTCCTTCTCATAGATGGATAGTCCCATGTTCTTTTGTCCCAGAGCTTGACTGAGGTAGGAAATTGGTCTCTTGTTTTGCATGAGTACAGCCCCTATGCCAGAGTAGCAAGCATCTGTCTCAATTATGAATGGTTGAGTGAAATCAGGTACTGCTAAAACAGGGGTGGTACACATGGCCCTCTTAAGTGTTTGGAAAGCCTGTTCTGAGTCTTCATTCCAGTGAAAGTTGTCCTTCTTCAACAGATCAGTCAGTGGCCTTGCTATGGCACCATAGCCTCTAACAAACCTTCTGTAATATCCTGTCAATCCCAGAAATCCCCTCAGCTGTTTGATATTGGTTGGGTTGGGCCATTTCTCCATGCATTCTATCTTCCTGGGATCAGCCTGAACTCCTTCTGCTGTTATTATATGCCCCATGTACTCTACCTGCAGTTGAGCAAACGAGCATTTGCTCATTTTAGCAAATAACTGGTGTTGTCTTAGGATACTCATCACCTCCTCTACATGTTTCACATGCTCTTCTAGTGTTGAGCTGTAGACCAGGATGTCATCAAAGAACACCAGCACATGCTTCCTCATCTGATCTTGGAAGACCTGGTTCATCAAGCTTTGAAAAGTTGCTGGGGCATTGGTTAAGCCAAATGGCATAACCTTGAACTCATAGAGCCCTTGGTGAGTTCTGAAAGCTGTTTTGGAAATGTCCTCCTCTTTGACTCTGATTTGAAAGTAACCTGCCCTCAGGTCAATTTTGGTAAAAAACTTGGCTCCATGCAGTTCGTCTATCAGTTCTTCAATCAGAGGCATAGGGAACTTGTTCTTTATTGTAAGCTCATTTAGTTGTCTGTAATCAACACAGAACCTCCATGTCCCATCTTTCTTCTTAACTAGTAGTACTGGTGAGGCAAAGGGGCTACTGCTAGGCTGTATGATGCCTAGTTCTAGCATCTCCCTTACCAGTCTCTCAATTTCTGTTTTCTGGATGTAGGGGCACCTGTAAGGTCTTACTTGAAAAGGCTTGGCTCCTTCCTTAAGGTCAATCTGGTGTTCATGGCCCCTGACTGGAGGCATTCCCTTGGGTTCCTCAAAGACATCCTTGTATTGCTCCAGTATCTGCCTGATCGCAGCAGGCAGCTGTGTTGCACTTCCTTCTTCTTCTACTGCCACCAGCTGAGCCACCACTCCATATGGCTGTTTCCTCAACCATTTGGCCAACCTTCCTCCATTGAGCCCTTTCAGTTTGGTGATGACACCCTCCCCTTTTAGCACCACTTCTTGACTCCCCTGGTAGATTTTCATGTTGAGTTCTCTGAAGTTGAACTCTATAGGACTATGTTTGGCCAGCCAGTCTACCCCAAGGATCATGTCACAGCCCCCCAACCTTAATGTGTTGAAGGCATGTTGGAACTGGTGTCCCTGCATTTCCCACTGCAAGGGCTTATCCAGTCCCTTGGAATCCACCTTTTCTCCATTAGCTACATTGACAACCAGGTTTGGTCCCTGAGTACCCAGTTTAAGATCCCTTACCAGTTGCTCATCCAAGAAACAGTGGGTACTTCCACTATCTACTAATGCAGTGACCAGTCTCCCTTTAACCGTCCCTTTAATTTCATAGTCCTGTGACTTGTCCCCCCAACCAAAGCATGAATAGATACTTCTATGTGTTCATCTGTCAGCTCCCCACTAATGCAATCACAGTAAACTTCCTCCTCTGGCTCTCTGGCCTCTTCCCTAATCTCAGTCTCCTCAGCTAACAGGAAATGCACATGTGATTGTTTGCATACATGGCCCATGGTATAGGGTTCAGCACATTTATAACATAGCCCCTTTTCCCTTCTCAGGTTAAATTCTGTAGGTGATATTCTTTTGAATTGGTTCTGGTTGGATATTTTCTGGTCTTGGTTCTGGTTGGGGTGTTTTGGGTGGTTTTGGTTCCATCTGAGGGCTGGGGTTATTTTAGTGGGAGGTCTATGGTTGCTAAAGTTGGTAGTGGCAGGTTTCTGCATTTTCTGAATAGCTTTGAGGTTTTTCTCTTGGAGTTTTGCTATTTCAATAGCAACAGCTAAGGTTTCAGGTTTGGACATTTTAACCATGTTAACTATCTCCTCTTTTAGACCACTCATGAAGCATGCTTTGTAATATGAATCGGACAAGTGAGGTAAGGATGGCATTACCAGTGCTTTCAGCATTTCAAATCTTTCAAGGTAGTCAGCCACAGATCCAGTCTGCACCAACTTGTTGAATTCTTCAATGGCCTCCTCTGGACTCCCCTCTCCAAATCTGATACTCATAGCAGTAGACAACTCTGTCCAGGAAATGGTCTCTCTCCCATGGAAGACCCCATGGAACCAGATATCAGCTCTGTCCCTGAAATAGAGTTCAGCTATCTCAGCTTTCATGTTCTCCTCTATCTCATGTATTTTAAAATATTTATCAGCCTTCCTGATCCACTCTCTGGGATTATTCCCCTCGAAAATTGGCAAATCCATTTTAGGCAGTCTTCCACTAATTCTGTTATCTCTTTTACTGACTGTTTCCTTCTGCAATTCCATCCTGGACTCGTTTGGCCTATCCTCTCCCTTTGAGCTGCTACTTCCTTCCATCTCCTTTCCTCGTTCGCTGACTTTGGCCATTAATTGAGCCATCATATTCATCATCCCCTCATACTTCTGATCCAATCCTTTGAGCAGCTTTTCAGTAGCATCCTGTCTGAATTCCATTGTCCTGATGGCCTGTTCCATTCCATCATTTTTGTTGGAAAAAGTCCTGACCACACTTCCTAGCTCCACCACGTCTCTCCTCAATGCTTCATCCTGATTTTTTGTCATCCCTATGGCTCGTGATCGAGCTCTGATACCACTGTTGTGGTACAGAACTGGAAAATGATGAATGAACTGGAAATAATTGGAATTAATCTAAAAGTAAGATCTGAACACAAGCTAAGTTGATTTCGTAAATCAATTCCACTTCTATTGCTTGAAACTTCAAAAGATACAGAAATGGGAAATGGCGGGAAAGGGGTAGAAGGGGAAAAAGAATGCAGGAATAACTTGGGGAAGGAACAAGGATATTCTCCTTTCTGGTTACAAAATTCAAGTGAAATCCGGTCCTGACAATTACATGATTTCCCCTTTTTATAGAAAGCTAATCTAACTAACTCTTCCCACTTGCTAATGGAGCGGTAATGCATGTGAGGAGGAATCTTCTGGAATGTCTGGTGCAAACACAGCAAGAATGGCATGAACCCAGAAAAAACGTGTTTTCCAGTCCACGCCTCTCGCATCCCTCGCGCCTTTCCTTTCCTTGCCTTCACGCCTTTGCAATGCTGATGTCCGTTCTGCTTATCTCACGACTTCTTCATCCCACTTTGCTCCTGATCACGTTTTCCTCTATTTGTACTTCACGTCTTCTTCTTCCTATTCTTTGTTTCATTACATTTTCCCTCAAAAAAAAAAAGCCACAATATTCACGGGACTTAATCCAATAAAAAATTGTCACTATAACAATAATTAGATACACAGGTCTATGCCGAACATTCGAATAACAATACTAACAACCCTGTCAATCAAGTGGATACACTATAATACATCTCCCAAAAAATACTGGGTTTGTTTGGATATCCCATTTTTTCAAATAATATTTTGTTTGTATCATAAATACATTTTTTAATTCACTTTTTTATATTTTCAATCACTTTCTTATCTCACATACATCACATTATAAAAAGTAATACAATAATTATTCCAAATAATATTTCAAATAATACTCTATTCAAACAGATCCACTACTTTTTAAGAAGTAAATTTGAAAAGGTGTTGCTAATTAAAAACAAAATTCAAAATCAGAATAAGTGGATGAGTAGAATTTGACAAGAGAATCACATGACTAAAATTTCATTCTAAGGCCTTAAAGTTCAAAGAATCCCCTTCTCTCTCTAGCATTTCTACCTGGTCTCTTTTTTTGGCTCTCTTCGTTCCTTATAAAGTGGCGGCTTAATGTTTTCTTGTTTCAAGAATGTAACCGTGGCTGCTGCGCCTAAATTGATTGAAGCACCTTGTGACTTGAACCCACAAGTGACTATTAGTCACTTGGAAATCATTTGGTGAAGTCAAACTTTGACCAAGGAATAAGTGATGTATTTTTGTTGTGTTTTGGCCACCAAATGAAGATCGACAAGTCCAACAATCTCTCCCTCCATCCCATTTAAGGAGTTCCACTAAACTTATTTCTTGTCTGCAAAGTAAGAATTAGTATTCAATATTTGTGTTTAAGTATATGTCTTTTTGGCTAACTACATTGTGTGAGACTTTATTTTCTATCATAACATAGTAAAATAATCATTCATTGTATGTTGAGAAAAAATTGGTTGTGAATGGGAAAGGGAGTATCATGGTAGAATGCACTCGAATCAATCATTCAATCATTGTCATGACAAGTGACATTGATATGACCATCATCATAAAATACAACCATATCATCATAGGTTGTCACAATTGCTATAGTCTCTTCTTCATCTTTTCCTTTGCTTTCCCTTTGCCTTTTTTCTCAACAAGTTACCATTTCAAAATTTTGCATTTGTTAGGTGTCAAACTAGTAAATATAAAAATTTCTATTCCAAAATATAAATTCAAGTGTAGTGGTGAGTATATTCATTTTCTCAGGGATAGGATGATTTATTTCTCATGAGAACGATACATAGAAAAGGGGGATTTTCAAGGGATTAACTAAAAATAACTCAATTAATAGAATAACAAAGCAACATTTAATAAAAGTAAATTAATGAGGGACAATTTCTTGTTAAAGGGAAGAGGCAGTATCATGGTAGAACGCACTCGAGTCAACCATCCAATCACTGTCATGACCAGTGATATTGACATGACTATCATCACAAAACACAAGCATATCATCATAGGTTATCACAATTGCTATAGTCTCTTCTTCATCTTTTTCTTTGTCTTACCTTTGCCCTTTTTTCCAACAAGTTCCTACTTCAAAATTTTTGCACTTGTTAGGTGTCAAACCAATAAATATAAAAATTTCTACTCCAAAATATAAATTCAAGTGTGGTGATGAGTAGATTCATAATCTCAGGGATTGGGTAATCTATTTCTTATTAGAACAATAAATAGAAAAGGGGGATTTTCAAGGGATTGAAACTAAAAGTAACTTAATGAATAGAATAACAAATCAAAATTTAATAAAAGTATATTAATGAGGGACAATTTCTAGTTAAAGGAATAATTTCAATTTTGATTTATTCAACTGATCATTGATGCAAAGATCAATTTACACACTCATGAATAAACTAGTTATGGTTGTCGATATGTTCTAACAACTTGTCTTTTCTTATTCGGTAATCAATGTATGACCGTTAGTTACTTTTTTAATTAAAAGATAACCCTAAGTATGACCATTTGGATTGGCCTATTTTTTAAAAAATTCTTTTTCAAACATAATGTTACAGTAATATACAAACAAAAATAACTTAAAAAACACCTTATCTATTAAAAAACAACTCACAATTATACAAAAATTAAAAAAAAATAAATTCTACAATATCTTTCATCTATCATCTCCACCCACCACCACTGCCACGACCCCCTTCTTTCTTCCCTCCTCCTCCTCCCTATTTTTCTTTTCCCTCTCATTTCGTCTTTCTCCTCCCTCTTCTTCCCCCTCCTTTCTTCTCTTTCCCTCCTCTTCCCCGCCACCACCCGCCCCTCCCTCCCTCCCCGATATGGCCTTGAACAGATCGAAGCCTTTGGTTGCGACCTGAGGCTGTAATTTGGTTGCGGCCAGATCGCAACAAAAAGGCTGCGACCTAGTTTAGGCCAAAGCAAGGTGGCAAGGAAGGAGAGGGGAGAAGGAAGAGGGAAGGGGAAGAGGGGTGGAGGAAGAGGGAAGGAGAGGAAGAAGGAAGAGAGGAGAGGAGAAAGAGGAAGGGAGAGGAGAACGGAAGAGGGAGAGGGTGGTGGCAGTGTTGTAGTGGTGAGTGGTGGTTGTGATTGTGGGTGGTAGTACTAATTTTTAAAAGGTACCCTTTAAATTTTTTAATTTTAGAAAATATCCCAAAATATATTCCAAAATCCCCTCCCTAAATACCACGAAAATCATGTACAATAAAAGTTTTTCATATACAATGGTATAGTAAAATATTTCAAAAAACCCCCAAAAAACAGTTAATCCACAATCGAATGAAAATCACTCGCCACAAGTATTAAAACTATCAAACAATTACAAATTTGAAATTTTAGATAGCAGTAGATTATTTAGAACAATTAAATACTGGCTAGTTATGTAATCATGCAAAATAGTCATCTCTAAAATGAACACAATTATCTCGAAATAAAAAATAGAGAATATATAAATAATCATGAACTAGTAAAATATAGAAAATCAAATTAGATCTCACAATTATAATTGAACTAAAATCCTTAATTATCCTTCAACTAAAAAGGGATTAGCCACTTTTCATGATAGAATTGCGGCTAAAACCCCCATTAGGGTTATTAATGAAAATAAATTCAAGGATAAAAGAAGAGCCACTCGGCAGGAAAAGCAAACGAGAACATGCCTACTACTTCGGTTTCCTACGTCCAAAGACTGTTCCCAAAAGTCACAATCGCAAGGTTAAATATTACTTGCGTTTCTCGCACCTAAAGGAAGAAGATTTCTTCAACTAATATAATTTGAATAATTAATAACACTGCTAAATAAGAAATATTGTTTTAAATAACCAACAACTCCATTTCTTATAAGTAAATGAATAGTTCATTTTCATTGATCAGCAAGATTTCCAACTGGGGGTTCGCGTTCAATCCTACAACATCCGGACTTCAAAGTAGAAAAAGGCGTGCCCACGTCATACTGACAGAAATCTTCTAGAAATTGCACTTCTTAGCTTCTTTTATCTCTAAATTCTTAGAAACAATACAAACACCAAATATGAGTCGAATCCAACACTTGACAATATATTTTGCCATAATAAAAATGGAAAATATTCAGTACTTAGATGCACAATTAATCTTCTAACAGCACTATTTTATGTAATGCTCCTTCATTTTTTTTTTTGGCAATGCTAATACTCATCATTTCTCTATAACTCAAACCTGTTTCTGGATTTGTCATTCTTGTTGTGAGATCCTCTGTTCTTACTTCTCTTCCTTGCTTTTCTTTTCTATTGTGGGGGGTTCTATTCTCTTGAGTTTTGCATTCATCACAGACTCTTTTGCTATGACCACGGTCAACACACTATTCAGAGTGAATTAGAGACCAGCATTGTTTCCACCTATTAGGTGGTGAATTGAACAACAACATAACCTGCACCACATCATCTAAGTTCAAGTTTCAATGTAGTTGCTAGGTATATTAAATCCTGAAAATTACTCAAATGCACAATCATATCTATGCCATCTTTATATATCATCCGAGTAATCTGCTTTAGTCAAGAGAATTTGTTTAAACCGATTTTCCTTTTATACATGCTTTCAAGTTTGTTCTACAGTATATTAGCTTTGGTGTCATTAGCAAAGAGTTGGAATAAACTCTAACCAATCCGCTTTCTAATACAGCCAATAGTTTTCTATGCATAACATCCCACTTTTCATCACTCATTTTGCTTGACTTAACTTTATCCCTTAGATCAGTTTCAAACAAATCTCAACAATACAAGTAATCTTCTATTCTCGATTTTCATGTCGAATAATTAATTGCATTCAATTTTATTATACTACCACTATCCGAGTCATTTATTTTAATTAGTACAAATATATAGTCCAACTTGGCTACTTTAATACCACTATGTTCGAAATGAGGTACTGGTATAGGTACACACTATCAGAATTAATCCAAGATAAATTACTCTTTTTCCAAATATCAATTAAAATAGAAACAAATCAAATCACTAAGGAATGATATCAACAATAATAGTAAAATATGGAAAAGTAAAAGGCACAAGATGTCAAGACTTTTAATGTGAAAAACCCAAATTGGAAAAAACTATGAAATTTAGTTTAGTAAAAAATGCTCACTATAATAATAATAGGAGACACGAGTCTATTCAGAGCATTCAAATAACAACAACATCAATCATATCAATCAGGTGGATCTACTACAATACATCTCCCAAAAATTACAAATTTTTAAGAAATGGGTTCGGAAAGATATTACCAATTGAAGAGGAAATCCAAAATCAGAATTAATAGATGGGTGAAACATAATAAGCGGATCGCGTGACTAAAATTTCATTCCAATCATGCTTTATTTGATTATCCAATTAAGGTCTTTCAGTTCAAAGAATTTGCTTCTTTCTCTAGCATTTTCTCCCCAGTCTCACTTTTTCTCTCTCTTGGTTCCTCACAAAGTGGCTGCTAATACTTTCCAGTTTCAAGAGCGCGACCCGCGGCTGCCGCTACTCAATTGATTGGTGCATCTTCCGGCTGGAACCATGGACAAGTAAAACGTTGACCAAGACAATAAATGATGGGCTTTAGTTGTGTTTGGGCAACCCAATGAAGTTGGACCAAGCCCAACAGACACCGGGATGATTCAATAATTCAATCATCATCTGTTCTAACTTTATTTTTGGATAAATTCCACTTTATCACCCACAGTTTACCGTTTTTCACATAATTTTTCCATAATTTCAAAAATTTTGAACTAAAGTATCAAAATGATGAAATTTACATTTCATAACGAAATCAACTAATATGTCTAAAGTACTCTTATGCAAAGTTGGAAATTATTTATTAACCACGGGAGTTATGTATATATTTTAAAAACTATAAAGAGATTATGTGATAAAGGACTAAATCATGAGGGAGTTATGTAGTCAAACACAAAATCATAAAGAGTTAAAATGTCATACATATTATATTTATATATTTTTGTCACTTTAGTCATTTTAGTTTATAAACAAGGATAATCTCAACATTTCAGTAGATTTCATTATAGAGAATTATTTTTGTCGCTTTGTCACTTTAATCCAAACTATGAGGGGGTTATGTATAACTTTTGAAACCACATGGAGATTATGTGAAAAATTGTTAAACCGTAAGGTGGCAAAGTATATATTACGCTTATTTTAAAAAAAAAAAATTATACATGCACAAAAACAAATGACATCCGTCCGTCGTGTTTAATGCCTGCAAACAATATAAGAAAACTATAAGCTCTTAATTCTTTCACTAAATCCTCATAAAGGGATTGTCATTTCTCAGAAATTAAACACCACCAAAAGGCTTCAGGCTGATCAACAGGAGAATGAATATGGCTCAAGAGATACTCGACAATTCTGCATATCCCATGGTAGGTGGCGATGGTCCATACAGCTATGCTCGCAATTCCAATTATCAGGTACTAATCTGCCACGTGACAGTCAAATTTACTTGCTTTATTCTCTTGGACACAAAAAGAGAGGAACATAATGTGTAAGTTTTTAACTTGATGCAGAAAGAATCACTGGATTCAGCTAAGAAAATGATGAATGAACTGATTGACCAACATCTTCATCCTGAAAACCATGTGCACTCTATGAATCCTTTCAGTAATTCATTTCGAGTTGCAGATTTTGGATGTTCTGCTGGTCCTAACACGTTCCACGCAGTGCACAACATCATCGAAGCTGTTGAAAACAAATACAAATCCCTACGAATGGAAGCAGAGATGCCAGAGTTTCACGTCTTCTTCAACGATCATGTCAATAATGATTTCAACACACTCTTCAGAAACCTTCCTGCTACAGGACGGTACTTTGCAACAGGTGTACCGGGTTCTTTTTATGGGCGCCTACTTCCTCGTTCCACACTACACTTTGCACACTGCTCCACCGCTCTTCACTGGCTCTCCAAGATCCCAGTAGAAGTGACGGATAAAAACTCCCCTGCTTGGAACAAGGGCAGAATTCATTATACTGGAGCTGCTAGAGAAGTTGAAGATGCATATTCAACTCAGTTTGGAAAAGATTTTGATTTGTTCTTAAGAGCCAGAGCACAAGAGCTTGTTCCTGGAGGACTAATGATGATTGTAGCAGTTGGATTCCCTGATGATGTCCAGATATGTGAGTCCAGTTTAGGCGAAAGTTTTAACGTTCTGGGATCCTGTTTCCTGGACATGGCCAAAATGGTAAAGGAAGCAGTCCAGTTGCATCAACTTTCACAAAATCAGTTTTCCATCTTTTAATTTAGTAGTAACATACTTGAAAGTTGACACCATAGTATCCTTGCAGGGAATCATCACTCAAGAAATGGTGGATTCATTTAACTTGCCTTTTTATTATCCATCACCATCTGAGCTGAAAACAATGATTGAGGTGAATGGATTGTTTGAGATTAAGAAAATAGAGAAGCTCGTCTCTTCAATCGCAAACAAACGGGTTCTGCTTGACGTTGATGCCTGTATCCTTCACTTGAGAGCTGTCCTTGGGGAACTCATCAATGAACATTTTGGTGAAGGAGTAATTGATATCTTACTCGAACGTCATAGAGAAAAATATATCGAGAATCCTATACTGTCTGATGAGAGGTACATTAAAGAGGCTAGTTACGCTGTCTTTCTCAAGCGAAAATAAGAGTTACTTCAAGAAGAAATTCCATATAATCAAGTCACAGAGCTGGTTCTTGTGCAGATGTACAGAAGGAATGAGTGTTGTTGGATTGTAGATCATTTGAGAAGTTGTATTTGTTGTGATGCGATGTACGTAAAATAAAAAGAAAATTGTTGGAAGAATAAAAAAAGTTACTGATTGGTAGAGGTATGAACTAGTCTCAACTCCCAATAAAATTAGCCTTTTTTTTGGGAAAAGTTTTAATAAAATTTATAATTAAATGTGAGAAATTTATTAAAGAAGGCACCAAGAAACTGCTGGAAAACAAAGAGGCTACGGTTCTTGGATTCTACTAGCCATTTTTTTAGCCCCGGAAGCGTTGTGTTGTTCCCACCATTTATGAGGATTATTAGTCATATGTAATTCGTTTGTACATAAAATACCATTGTGGATTTCGATTATAATATTGTAAAGTTGTACACTATAACAAATAATAATAATAACAATAACAATAAAATGGTTGTATTCAGGAACTAAAAATTTTAATTTTTTTTGAATTTTTTCTATAATGTACCCTTCAAGCATAAAATAAGAGGTGCGATCAGTGTTTAATTGTCTGCAAAAGATTAAAATTTTTGGGCGAAAATTGACGTAATTCTAGAGTTGATAACAATGTTTGAATCTATTTTGTGTGCTTATTTTTTCTTTTATTTTTTGTGCCTTTAAAGAACAGACTAGAAAATGCATCTGTTCTAACTCGCCTTATTTTTTCTTTTACAGAGGTTACTTCTGTAACAATTGCTGATTGGCAAACTTAGCTTGGCGTCATTTCTTTAAATTCTTAATAAGCACTATTGGTTAAGCTTCCATCTTTTGACGGATATGTCCCTAATGCTTTTTATAGAAGTTAGATTTGTAGTTTCTGGATGCATATTGAACCATTCGTGGGTGCTTTTATATATCATATTTCTATATGGTACCACTTTTTTAATTATTAATTTGGGTTAAATAATATATATATATATATATATATATATATGTGTGTGTGTGTATGTATATCTGTTTGCGGATAGATCTGTTTCCATGCAAGTATAACTAAGATAGCCCTCTCCCTGCGATCAGGTTTATGATTTGAATTCTGAGTTTAACAGTTGGAGGTCGGAAGGGTTATGGCGACGGGTGGTAACTGGGAAGTTAAAAAAAAAGGTAAAAAACAAAAAAGCCTCATGTGATAAATCTAATACACAGAAAAGCCCCCCATAGTTTCAAAATATACAACACGACCCTTCATGTTTTGAACTAAGTTGTAAAGGTTACGGAATCCGTTAAACTTAACGAAAATAGACGAAATGACCAAAATGCCCTAATATAATTAAGCAAAAGACAGCTCAAAAAAATCATTTATTTTATTCTCTAAATAGAGAGAATTGAGGGTTAAGGGGTAGAATATGTATATTTGATAAAAATTAGGTATAAAATCTTGTTTTTAGGTTCCAATAAGTCATTTCCGTTAAATTTAATGGATTCCGTCACCTTTACAATTTAGTTCAAAGCATGAGGTGTCGTATTGTATATTTTAAAATCATAAGGGGTTTTTCTGTGTATTAAGCTTATCACAGAGGGCTTTTTTGTTTTTTACCAACAAAAAGAAGAGGTTAGCCTATTTTGGAACTTCTCCACTAATTGATGCCAATAAGCTGAAGAGATTAGTCCAATTGCCAGAAAGGCGGAAACCGCATTAGAAAGTGACAATATGCAAAGAAGCTGACAATATCCAAGATACCATCGAAATCAATGAAAGGTGTTAAATGCAACATCAATTACGTAAAGGAAAAACAAGTTTAGGAACAGAAACCTTTATTCTGTAGGATTTTGACAATTGAAGAAAATGCAAAAGGATTAAGTTTAGCAGCAGAAATCAACGCTTGTGTAAGCCTTGCATCATACTCTGGTTTCAGTAATTAATGGATAAAATACCAAAAAACTCCATATGGTTTAACAACTATTCAATTTAATTCTCTCTAGTTTGAAAACCTATACTATAATACTTTGTGATTTTGGCTAAATTGAAAATTGAATAGAAGCATTCAATCTAACGATTGTATGTGAAATGTCAATATTATGGTCACATTTCGGAAGAGTGGGGAGAAAAGTGCAATCAAAAAGCTTTGAACACTTACTGTTGGGATCCAAATACGGAACAAATAACTATTGATACATCAAGTACAAACAATTTAATGACAAATAAGTTACAAGTATGAAAGACAAACGACACACAATATTTAATGTGGTTTGGCATCATTGAACCCATGTCTACAGAGAGAAACTCATTTTTTTTATTATGAGAGGAAAAACACTATACAAAAATATAACTTGAACCCACACTTAACTCCTGTATACCATTTCTCATCTCCCAAGAACCCTCTTTCACCTCATGTATAAAGCTACATGTCGTACTTTTGTGCTCCTTTGTGCGTCTTGTATGTCCCTTGTGTTCCACTTTGCAGTATGCTAACCCACTTATTTATAGAGAATATTATTTGGCTAAAACCAAATAACAACAAAAAACCAATACTAATTCATATACTTGTACATAATAGGAAATAACTTCTAAATTCTAAACAAAAAAAGAAAATTCCTTGGTTACTACTTCAAGTAATTAAAACTAATTAGGAAACTAGTTAATTTCACACAAATTAAGAAACTTATCTAAAAGAAATTAAACTAATTTCCTAATAAATTTTCACCTTGGCGAATATTTCTTTTAACAACTATTTGCATTCAACTAACAAATAATATGATACCGAACTACACATCCGAATCAATATAGCTCTGACATCCAATTGATTCAATCGACAAATGAATATATGTAGTGACCCCGAGTTTAACTTTCAGTTGACTCATGAGAAAGTGCCTCAACTCACCATTTCCCTTTACAGGATTTTTTCTCATCACCACTTGTTATTTGGGATCCCCTTCTGTGAATTCTATTTCTAATCATTGAGATAACCAAGCGATAAAATTACCATACCTTTTCCTATTTTCAGGACTGTCTCGCCATGTGTGGTTTCTAAGACTCCACCTGCAACGAAAACTCGTAACTGTTAGAGTCTTCTAGCATTTGAAAATTAGATTCCTTTATTTTTTTAGAACATATGCCACACTGCCTAAAGAATATAGGGAGAATTGTAATTTTGGTCCCCAATCTATAGTGTATGCGCGAAATTATCCTCAATCTATTTCGAAAATCAATTTTGGTCTCCAATCTATTCAATTTTGCGCTAAAGTGGACAATTGACGGAATCTCTTCAATTTCAATCGGAACTAATTCACGTGAGATCACGTGCCGGCACCTAAAACCCCTTTTTCAATTTTTTAATTTCTAACACACGTTTTTAATATTTTCAGCTTTCTCTTGCCTTTTGTCTTATTAAACAAAGACATGAAAGGGGTAATCTCACAATCCAAATTACTCCTCTTGTTGGCCGCCGCCTTCAAATCCCCAGAACCCACAGCACGAGTAAGAAGCTCAGCTTGGCCTCCAAGTCCAAGTCTCGTTCTTGCCTCCATTAGTAATGGAGATAATCTGCAATCAACACCGGTGACGGATCCAGTTCAACTCTCTTGCACAAACAACAGGAGCAACAGCAGTACTACTTCATAAGCAAGCAGCTGAGAGGGAAGAGCGGATGATAATAATTAGAAATCAAAGGGATTATACGGACCAAATCATCAAAGGGATTATACTAGTAAGTATATTCTTTCCCTATTAGCCATTCTTCACCGTTGAACTGGAATGAGCATTCAATTGAACCACTAGTATATTATTGGTAAGTCATGCTTACGACTAGAACAGACACTTCATCGATGACTATAGAATGGGCCTTGTTTCTTTTGCTCAACCATCCCCAGGTGCTAGAGAAAGCTCAAGCTAAATTGGATGCTCAAGTAGGGATTGATCGATTGGCTGACGAACATGATCTATCCAATTTTCCTTATCTTCATAACATTATTTCAAAAACACTTCGGTTGTACTCAGCAGCACCAATGCTTGTGCCACATGAGTCGTCTGATGACTGTAAAATTGGGGGATACAATATTCCGCGAGGCACAATTTTGCTAGTTAATGCATGGGCAATTCACAGGGACCAAAACGTTTGGGATGATCCAACAAGCTTCAAGCCAGAGAGATTCGAAGGCTTGTAGGTTCAGCCATCAAAGCTGATTCCATTTGGGATGGGAAGGAGATCTTACCCTGGTTCTGGCCAAGCACAACGGGTGGTGGGTTTGGCCTTGGGATCTCTAATTCAGAGTTTTGATTGGAAAAGAATTGGCGAGGAAGAGATTGATCTGGCTGAAGGGACAGGAGTGTCCATGCCAAAAGCCAAGCCACTGGAAAAAACGTGTTTTAGAAATTAAAAAATTGAGAAAGGGGTTTTAGGTGCTGGCACATGATCTCACATGACTTAGTTCCGATTGAAATTGAAGAGATTCTGTCAATTGTCCACTTTAGCGCAAAATTGAATAGATTGGGGACCAAAATTGATTTTCGAAATAGATTGGGGATAATTCCGTGCATACACTATAGATTGGGGACCAAACTTACAATTCTCCCAAGAATATAACTGGAATCTAAAAACCACCGGGATGAAGTATCAATCGATAGAGTTGTGAGAAAATTTTCACCGATTCACGTCCAAAATCAACATTGGATTTCACTTTTTCTTTAACCCTTAAATCACCTGTCTAGATTCATTGTCAAGTATCTCTATACTTTCTGACTTCCCATCCTTCACCATCAATACTTCTTGCCAAGCAATTGAAACAAGGATACTACCAACACACTTGATTCCAATAGTTAACTAGGATCCAACCAAGAACTCTAATTCATATCCTAATTCTATTCAACTGGATTAACCTATGGAATAGGGTCAAGTATATAGAGTAACTTAACACTCATGTAGTTAGGGAAAATAATTAGATTTAAAAAAGTTTTAGTCCATATCAAATGAAATATTGAATCCTATAATTCTGGAAGTCCACAACCAAAATGCATACAAGGTTACATTTGTTTTCCTCTCCTTCATTCCTTAAAAATTATTAACTCATATTTTAATAATGATTATAGGTCGCTTCACACCCAACTATGAAAAGCTCTAATATACAAAAAAATAAAAAAAAGCACTTGAGTTTTATGAGCAAGGCAAAGAAATTTTGAAAAGAAACAAAAAGAAAAAAAGAAAAAAGAACAATAGAGTGAATCGGGTTTATGCAATGAATATAAACAAGCAGAAGAGAGTAAAAGTTAACTATTAAGTTCATAAGCCGTGAATATATATATATATATATATATATAATGGGTCTCCTGTCTTTATTTTAGGGTTAATCAAGATATGAGTTAGTCATGCTTTAGCACTCCCAACTTCCAAAATATACTTTACCCCTTAACTGGTCAAATGTTAAAATGTTTGAAATCATAAGGGTTAAATGCAGAAAACACCCACGAACTTTCATGGAAGTTGCACAAAACACCCAGAAATATGTTTATAGGCATTTTGCACCCTGAAAAAATGACCGTTCATCCATTTCACGGTAAAACAAAACGCGTGGAAGCCACTTTCTGTCCGTTGAATTTGCTGACAGAATTGCCCTCTTTCCAGTGAATATAAATGAGAACAACCTACCATCCCTTCTCATTTTCCCCACTTGTATTTTCTCTTCTTCACAGATACACAATTTCTACTCATATGGAACACAGTCCAAATAGTTGCAGCTCAAGCAATGCACACCATGTAACAAACTTCAACTCAAGATGCAGGTGTGGAAAAAAAGCACCCGTACGCACTTCATGGACCATTCAAAATCCAGGAAGAAAATTCATAGGATGTTCCAATTATTCGGTAAATCCAAATCTCACATACAATTTCAGTGAACCAAAGGCAATAACAGCCACTTATTTTGGAATTTTGTTTTAAACAGAATAGTAATGCATGCGGGTATTTTAAATGGGTGGAACCTGAAACATGCAAAAAAGGAATGGAAATTGAGGAATATTTTCATGGCCGAATGGAAGAAATGCAAGCAAGGATTAACCATCTACAGCAACAGCATGAGCAATTACAAAGAGCATCTGAAAGAGTGAATGATGCAAGAGTTGCTACTATGCTTCAAAATGACCAGCTAGTGACCAAATGTGAAGAATTCAAAACTATAATCCGGTCATTGCAAGAAAAAATGGCCAAGTATAAAGGGGCTCTTAAAGAAAGGAGGAGGACTGACTCCAAAGGGAGGAAGCTGATATATGTAATTGTAGTGGTGCTTGTTGTAGTAGTAATTGCTATAATGAAAGAAAAGAAAAAGGAACAAATGTATTTTCTGCCATGAACACCATGTAACATGAATCATTCAAGTTAGTATAAAATTATGGTTTGTCATATAAGCTGGTTATATGAGAGAGAAAAAAAAAAGCAATGTGAAAAACATAATCAGCATAACAATGGAAACAGCAAAGGTAGTAACTTCATAAACTAGTCCATAGTTCATTGCATAAACTACCAGGAAGATCATCTTCCACTTTACTAATACAAAGTATGAAAATAGCATATCCTAGTGTTCAACCAAACAAAAAAAGACAATATCTGTTTTCTAAACCCTTCAAAAGCATGTTTCCATTACAAAAGAGGAACATATCCTTTACGGGCTATATTATCATCCTAACAGTTAGATGAACCTTCATTAGGTGGTATCCGAGAGTCTTGATGCACACGAGTCCTAGTGCTGGAAGATTGACTGGAGAACAATACATCACCAAATCTTGTTGAATGCCTTTGGATCTGGTACAAATAAAACAAGTTATTGGTGATGTATATTTACTTTATCTTGCCTATGAATTGTATATGAATTGCAGAACAATATATACCTGAGTAGTGGGTATACTACCCTCATTAGCATTGGTATTAGTGCTCAATTGTGAGCCTCCGGTCAGGGGGTCATTTGTCCACTAGTTACACATGACATTAGTTAGTTCAAATGCAGCTGAAATTAAGCAAAAGTGTTAAAAATACAGTTGAAATACTTACCATTTGAACTGTCCGGGTTTCAGAAGTGTTATGAGATTGCATGGCCATCCTTGCCACCTGTCATTAATGAGAAAGACATTAATACAAGTTAAAAATGAACCAGTTTGGAAATATATACATAATGTCTAAGATAATATTGAATCACCATATCAGATGGGATGAAATTTCTGCCATCAGACATGCCAATACCATTCCAATTTCCAAATCCAGAAAGCGGTGGAGGACATCCTGAAAATTCACCTCTCCCTCTTTTCCCTCTTGCCCCACCTCTAATTGAGGATTCCACTCCCCTACCATTACCTCTTCCCCTACCATTACCTCTGCCCCTTCTATTACCCCTTCCATTGCCACCAGTCATATTGACATTAGCATTCTGTGTGTCCACATTAACCGTTCTCGGTCTTCCACCAATATTTTTTGGAGGGGCTGTACCTCCTCCCCTTCTTGTTTGAGTGGCACTTTCATCCTACAAAAGTAACTAAATTAGTAAATAAACTAAGGAAGGAAATTATTAAACACAATTTAAGGCATCATACACAACCTGTCTTGGTTGCTTGCATGTCTTCTTATTATGACCAGGCATATTACAGTTGCTGCAGTGGGCTATAGTACCCTTTCTGGTTACCACATCATTATTCACAAGCTCATCTGCACTTTTTCTTCGTAGCTTTCTTGGTCTACCAGGTCTTCTCCTTAGTTTTGGTGGTTGAATAGGCAGGCCACTTGTTTGAACCCATAGACCCTCTTCTGGAATAGGAACTATCATACCCTTATAAGCTCTACAATAGTACTCTATACTATAATATGGATGGATAAGGTCTGCTGGTTCTCGATCAGAATCTATAATTGCTGCACATGCATGTACACAAGGAACACCAGTTATATCCCATTCTCTACAAGTACACGTTCTTGCATTCAGATTAACAACTTTGTGCCTTGCATAGCCTGTGATCTCCCATATGCCTTGACCAGCTTGAACAGCTTCATATTCCATTGCTCGTGCCTTAATTTCCTCCACTTTATCATGGATTCTTGGACAAATTTTTCCTTTGACCTTAGATATGAACTCTCTCTTTTCTTGGTAGCTACACATAATCAGTCTTCTAATTGCTTCAAACATAGATAAAATTGGCTCCTCCCTTGCCTCTTTAATATACTGGTTGAAGGATTCACTAACGTTGTTACTCAAAAGATCACATTTTGATCTTGGATTGAACATGCACCTTGACCAAAGATTAGCTGGAATAGCACTCAACCAGTCATAAGCTTCCCTATTAGCAACCTGGAGTTCTCTCATCTTTTGTGACCATCCATCTGTCTCATATGCTCGTGCAGCAGCCCACATGATATCCCTAAGTGCCTTGTCCTTAAACCTCAGTTTGAAATTGGCATACATATGCCTAACACAGAACCTATGTTCCACCCCAGGAAACAGCACATCAAATGTCTCAACCAGACCCTACAAAATAGCAACATCATCAATCAGATTTGGTTTAATTATAGCAGTAATAAACTCATATATGAATGTTGGAAAAATTTAATGGCAAGTTTACCTTTTGTCTGTCAGAAATGAACACCCAATTCATGTCAACTGGTGATCCAATATGAGTAGTCAGAAGTTCTAGAAACCAATGCCAGCTTTCCTTACATTCAGATTCCACGCATGCCATTGCTATAGGATACATCTGATTATTTCCATCCCTCCCAACAGCATGCATTAGATGTCCCCCAAGTCTTCCTTTGAGATGGCAAGCATCTAAACCTATAACTGGTCTGCAGCCACTTATAAAACCATCCTTTTGTGCCCCAAACATAACAAACATTCTCTGAAATATGGGATTGACAGATGCTGGAACAACTTCTGTCATAACATAGGCTGCAGAACTAGGATTTTTCAGCATAATATTTGCACAATAATCTCTTAGTCTGGCATATTGTTTCTTATGATCCCCAAACATTTCAGAATGTGCATGTTTCTTGGCCCTATACACCTTCCATCTAGAAACTCTTAATTTGAACTTTCTTTTAATTGTCTTTCGAAATCCCTTAAGTTTCCAGTCAGGATCATCAGCCAATTCCTTTTTGAAGTGTTCAGCCAACCATCTTGAATTTGCACTAACATTCTTATAAGACCAAGGACATCTATGAGGGGTGCCTTTCAAGCTCTTCACCTGCATTGCTTTAGTTTTCCTATAATAACTCGCATATATTCTCCAACCACATTCTCTATTGCATATTGCAATGATTTTGTTACTATCATTCTTTTGGAACTTCAACTCAAAACCTATAAGGATGGAATACATTCGAATTGCCTTTCTAAACACATGTGTGGTTGGGAAAATGAGGCCTACCACAATTTTAGGATCAACCATGTCTCTTTCCTCATTAAATTCAGGAAATTGTTCTCTATTTTCATCATCAGAGGACTGAATGGCAGTTTCAAGTACTTCAGCATCAACAATATTTTCATGCTCAACAAACTTACCCTCTTTCCTAGCCTCAACAAAGGCTCTATAATCACCACTAATTAATTCAACATATTGTTGGTACTGTCCTAAGTTAATATTGCTATCCAGCCCACTAGTTACCTCAGTAGTATCATCACCAATATCACAGTTATCACTTAATGTGTCCCCATCTAAGAAATAATCAAAATCTGAGTCATATTCAGAAGATTGCTCACTTTCAGGTGTGTATGAGTTATCAGATTCTGTTTCTGATTCATTCACATCATGATCAACCTCTGGTTCAACATTATCATTCACCCCACCAACCCCTAAACCATCATTACCAGTCCCAACTCCCTGATTAGCATTTATATTGCTATTACCTACAGCTTCAACACCATCTTGCTGATTCCCATTATTATTTTCTACATCCCCATTATCATTTACCTCTCCAACATAGATATGAATGTATGGTTCATCCCTAAACATCCCAAACATATACATGACTGCTGCTTCACTATTGAGTAAGGAAAATTCATCATCCGGCATTTTAAAGCAAATTTGAGTGTTTATGGGCACGTTCAGTCCTTTTAGCAGCCCCCAGATCTCAAATCTCGACATATAATCTGGGTCAATATTATTGAAATGTTTTATATCCCCACCCACGTATGTTAGTCCTGGATTTTTTACAAAATGGCCCCCATAATGGACTTCGAATTAGAACATACTTTCCAACGGTGATGACCACACTGGTATAAATACCTGCTCAAATAAAATATAATTTCTGTAGATAGTGATAAGCAGGGTCGAATCCACAGGGACTGGGGATAATTCGTTTCTTCTAGAGTTCAAAGTATGGGGGGATTTTTGGATTAAATGCTAACTAAATAAATTAAATGCAGAAAATAAATAAAAGAAATAATTATTGGAGAAACTCTAGCCAAGGGTGTACGTCAGAAATGGTTCATGCAACTGATCATTGATTCATGGATAATTCCAACATTTACTAATAGATTGGTTATAGTTGTCTCGCACGCGCTAAACAACCAACCCTTCCGTAATTTATCGATAGCTAAGGTACGACCGTTAGCTATTTCTCTAACCCAAAAACAACCCTAGGTACGACCGTAGGATTCAATTTCCAGATTGCATTAATAATTAGAAAGGCCCAATCCTAACCAATAAACACGCTACGAGGGTTTATTTAAATTAGATCGTATGTTTCTCTGACATAAACCCAATTACGCCAGTTGCTACTGGGATAGAGGTAACGAACAATTACGGATTCAGTTACCTCTATTTAGCAAAATAGCCTACATGAATAATCAATTATTGCGCACTAATCAATCATCCACACGAGCTATAACGGTTAAAAGCAGGAAACATATGAATACCAATAAATGGAGGAAGCAATTAAAATAAATTAGATCTCACAGAAATTGTTGAACCAAATCTTCAGTTGTGCCCCTTGACTAGAATTAGGAGATTAGTTCTCCATTGAGAGTAACTCACGCAATTCCATTGAAGGAAATTGCGTTAATATTTTACAATAGAGGAACTACTCTGCGGACCAGAGCCAAGCGGCTGCGTTGTTTTTTTTCTTATTCCCTTCGCTCCCTAGTTATCACGTGAAATCCCTGGCTAAGTAGTAATCCCGCGGGATCCGTCCTTTCTCCCCCTTCAAACTTCAAAGTCGGCTGGCCTTTTGTAGCCTTCTCTCCCTTCAATTTCGGTCAAAGCAATATTGGAAGACAATTGCAATGGTCCCCACTTTTCCAAGGTCAGCAACCGTGGCTTTTTCCTTAGTTTCCTAATGGAAAAATACTACCAAATAGAACTAGTTTCCTAAATAGCAAAATAAACCACAAAAGAAAGTATTTCAAGTTTCCTAATTCAACAATAAGACTAGTAATTAGAATTCAAGTCTTCCAAATCTTCCTCTAAAGTTGCCCAGAGTTTGAATCGAACTTGGAAATCGATCCCGAACGTGCTACCATCAAATTAATTGGAAGATTGCCCCTTTTTGTCACGTTTTGCTCTTTTTCCTACAATTTAGCACCATTAACCAAATATAAGTAGAATCCATCAATTAACGCAATATTTGGCTGAAATCAAGGGAAGAATAATTATAGATTTAGCGACAAATAATGACCTATCAATTTCCCCCACACCTAAACCATGCTTGTCCTCAAGCATGAGAACAACAAATCAAATAATCAAATTCAAACAATGGTATTATTCAAATCTTCTATTGCCAAAATACAATTAAAACACATGTCAAGTATTAGTGGCACTTTTCAAGAAATATCTCTCCAGTTAGTTTTGAAGATTAAGGACTCTTTCAATTTATGACTAACTAATCTAAGAATATAAAATATTCAACCAGCATCCATAAGCAAATGGTTCGACTATTAAGCAAAATCTCAACATTAAAATTCATGAATCACCGGGCTAACAATTCATTCAAATACTTCCACATTTTTCACTTTTAGCATATATTTTTTCTTTTCTAGAATATCCCTACTTATTTGATTTTTTTTTCTTCAGGGGGAATGCTTAGTTTTTAGCCATTCAAGCATTTTGACGCGAACTCCGACATTGGCCAAATGAAGGAGCCCGGTTACTCAGCCATCATCGCTTAAAAACCACATACTCATAGCTATCGTCGCTTTTTGACGCGAAAGTCGACACTTGTGGTGAAGACTCCCGGTTACTAGGCAACGATACTAGCGGAGTATAGCCTAATACTATTCATAAATAAGCACCAAAAATAAAATTAAATACCACACAAACCCGCTTCATTTCTTAAACATGGAGAACTAAGATTAATAGCTGAACCAATTTGTGTAAAAAATGCTAGACAAATATTTACAATACTTAGAAAAGTTAACCAAAAAGTGCAAAAATCACAAAATCTCAAATATTCATCAAAGAGATACCCTTAAACTCAACCATGTCATACTCAACACCTTAAAGTGTAAAATCTTAGCAATAGAAAAATTTGAGACATCTAACCATCGTTTATCAGGAATAATCACAAATAAGCACAAAGATAGGCAAAAATTGGACAAAATTCGACAAAGTCAAACAAAAATTCCAACAAAAATGCCTACACTTGCACTTTTTCAATAAAATGCCAATATACTACTCCCCCCACACCTAAATCACACATTGCCCTCAATGTGACAAATAAACAGTAATAGCAAGGCGAAGGGCAACGGGACTTCCCTGAATACGTGGTGGAAGGTCTCGGGCGGCTATGGAATAGGTGGGAACGGTGGAGTGAAAATGGTGCTACGGTAGTGCGCGGCAGTGAAAGATTGTAGAGGGAAGGAGAGCTTCGACGTGCGTCTTGATCCATGCGAACTAGAGTGCAACAGAGAACATCAAACCAGCAAATACTCACTGGTGGCTCCAATTGGGTCAAATGCAGGAACAATGTAGTCCAAAATCGCAACAAATGCTCTAAAGATTTAGCAATTGAAATCAAAAGGTAAAATACTCCCAGCAAGTCAATTAGACGCCACCAACAGCAATAAGCAATGGAAGTGGCACAGTAGCCTTCCAATTCAACAAACAAATGAAGAAAATACCCAACCAAAGGCACTTCAAGGGACGCAAGACAGAAATCAGCAAAGTAGAACTCAAGTGATACCAAAAATAACCTCAACAAAGCAGTGAATTCGACCAATTTGAATACGTAGAATACGGTCAGAAATGCCTCCCAAAGATCAACAGAGAGCGACAAAATTTGCCCACCCAAAATCTGTCCAAATGGCTCCAATTGGACAAGAAATTACACAACTCAACCAACCGAAATTAGCAAATAAGCCAAGAAACCGTCAAAACCAGAAATAGCAGTTCAGAATTTGGACTACAACTAAAACAAAATGTTTGGCAGTTTTCAATCAAGTAGCCCCCCAACTAGAACCAAGTATCAACAAATGTAGTTATAATACCCCAACCCGTACCACTGGTGCCCAGACAGGAAAGAATTAAATTCAATGGCAGCAACTCAACCGCAAGAACTTAAACTTTAAAATTAATCAACCAGTACCACTGGTGAGTCACAGGGCAAACGATAAATCAAACGGCCAACAATCGAGCAGCAATTAACCTCAATTCAGTTCTAAATGAACCCAGAAAATGCTCAAATCATCTCCTGCGTTATCCAACAAATTTACTCAATGAAATCGTAATCATCAAGATCCCATCAACATCAAGAAATTGGAATCGGGGACCAGAAAATTATTTAAGAAAAACCTGGCACCAGGGAGGTTGGGATGTTGGCGTGGCTGAGGTGGGGGCGACCCTGAGCTGGTGGAAGGCAACAGGCCCGCGGGCTGGGCTGCGGCGCTGGCAGCGTGCGACAGTGATGACTGGTAGCGGTGGTTGTGGAGCTCGAGCAGGCGGCGGCGCGGCTCCTCAGCGAAGTGGACCGTGAGGTGGTCTGGTTGTGGGCGAAAGCTGCGCGCGAGGGAGGAAGTAGGAGGTTGACCGCTGGTGGAGATAGCCGACAGCAGTGGCGGAGGAGGATAGCAGACAAAACAGGAGGAAAGCTGGAGTGGCGGTGGTGGTGCGCAGAGCTGGAGTGCGGCGTGCTGGTGGCGCGGCTGTCGCAGAGCTCGGGCAGGCGCTCATCGCCGGCAGCTCTGGTTGAAGGAACAAGAGAAAAGGGGAAAGCAGGGGCAGCGGGGAAGAAGGAAGAAAGAAAAGAAAGAAGAAAAGAAGGAAAAGAAAATAAAATGGTTTTTTTTTTTTTAACTAGTCTTACCGAAATTCTCCAAAAATTGAAATTGCTTTTGTAAAAATTTTATCTCTTTTTTTTTTTTCAGAATAAGGAACCTCTGGCCTAGGCGTGGGCACGTCTAATTGCTATAGAGCCCGCAGATCCTGAACGAAAATTCCTTTCCCTCAAGCGTGACCACCTGGCGTGGGCACGTCTAACTGCTATAGAGTCCGCAGATCCTGAACGAAAATTTCCTCCGTCAGGCGTGACCATCTGGCGTGGGCACGTCTAACTACTATGGAGTTCGCAGAACCTGAGCGAAAATTCCTTTTTCTCAGGCGTGACCACTTGGCGTTGGCACGCCTAACCGCTAATTCCCTGCCACCAAACAACAAATCACTAAATGCAACTAACACTTAACAAAAACTCCAAAAACATAAGAAAACTAAAATAAAGAGCCTTGGGTTGCCTCCCAAGCAGCGCCTTTCTTTAATGTCTTTGGCTAGACATGCTATGCTTGTTCACGGAGGATAAAATCTTGTGGCTCGCTTCAGTGTTTCATCTTCAATGTGATCCTGGTAACCCTCATAGATGGAGTAATCCTTGAGCACACGAATTGCGGGCTTCCATGGACTAGTAAATGGTGCTAAACAAGTCACCAATGATCTGCATTCTCCACTCACTTCTCCCTCACTTGCATTTATTGGTTCAAGATATTTTGCCATCTCCACTCTTAACTTATTCCTGTCATGAAATTTTAACTTTTCTGGTATAATAAAATCAATTTCAGTAACAGGAGTTAAAGAATAGGAGTCAGGAAAGTATTGATTAAGGAGTGGAGAAGATGTCACCGCATTTGGAGATTGTTCACTGGATTCATTCACTTGAACCATTTGATGTTGGGGTCTCAATTCTTGTGCTTCAACTTTCTTTTCATCTGCATCTTTAGATTCTTCTTCTTGAGACCCTTGCAGTACCATGTCATTTGTCAGAATAATTGCACTCTCATCTTCCTCATGGTCGATAATAGTCGGTGAGGGCAATTCTTCATAAACTGGAGAAATCAATTTGCTTATTTTAGATGCCCATTCACGCCTTCCTTCTTTCATCTCTTCACTCATCTTTTGTGTCTCCTGTTGAAGTTGATGTACCTCCTGTTGAATTTGATATGTCTCCTGTTGAATTGATATGTGTTAGTAGCTATTAATTCAACTATTTCTTCAAGAGACATACCTGACATGGATGACGGTTCTTGAGACTCTAGCTGTTGAAAATCTAGTGGCCCTGTTGTATAATTATAACTGGAGTTATCCCACCATCCTTGATCATACCCGTTTGGATTAGGGTTATACCACGTTTGAGACCATGGTGAAAAATCTCCATAATTATTGAGTGGGACACTCAGATTATCTTGATATTCGGGGCACATACCGGTCGAATGATCCCTGGCATAACAAATTTTACAGGTTGCAGCAGCCATTCTTTCTCTAATAGAGTTTACTGCCTCTGAATATGCAAACTTAGCAAAAAAACTAGTCTCATCGCCTTCCCCGGAAACAAAATCCAGTCTATCACCAAAATACGGAGTGTTAGAAGCCATAAACTATAATAAAAAAAAATAAGAGAAAAATAAATAAAAAAAATAAGAAATAAAAACAAGGTGAACTCGAAAAGAAACAAATTAATCTGGCACCAGTCCCCGGCAACGGCGCCAAAAATTGACAGGGGTCGAGCCTGTGCAATAATAAATACCTGCTCAAACAAAATATAATTTCTGTAGATAGTGATAAGCAGGGTCGAATCCACAGGGACTGGGGATAATTCGTTTCTTCTAGAGTTCAAAGTATGGGGGGATTTTTGGATTAAATGCTAACTAAATAAATTAAATGCAGAAAATAAATAAAAGAAATAATTATTGGAGAAACTCTAGCCAAGGGTGTACGTCAGAAATGGTTCATGCAACTGATCATTGATTCATGGATAATTCCAACATTTACTAATAGATTGGTTATAGTTGTCTCGCACGCGCTAAACAACCAACCCTTCCGTAATTTATCGATAGCTAAGGTACGACCGTTAGCTATTTCTCTAACCCAAAAACAACCCTAGGTACGACCGTAGGATTCAATTTCCAGATTGCATTAATAATTAGAAAGGCCCAATCCTAACCAATAAACACGCTACGAGGGTTTATTTAAATTAGATCGTATGTTTCTCTGACATAAACCCAATTACGCCAGTTGCTACTGGGATAGAGGTAACGAACAATTACGGATTCAGTTACCTCTATTTAGCAAAATAGCCTACATGAATAATCAATTATTGCGCACTAATCAATCATCCACACGAGCTATAACGGTTAAAAGCAGGAAACATATGAATACCAATAAATGGAGGAAGCAATTAAAATAAATTAGATCTCACAGAAATTGTTGAACCAAATCTTCAGTTGTGCCCCTTGACTAGAATTAGGAGATTAGTTCTCCATTGAGAGTAACTCACGCAATTCCATTGAAGGAAATTGCGTTAATATTTTACAATAGAGGAACTACTCTGCGGACCAGAGCCAAGCGGCTGCGTTGTTTTTTTTCTTATTCCCTTCGCTCCCTAGTTATCACGTGAAATCCCTGGCTAAGTAGTAATCCCGCGGGATCCGTCCTTTCTCCCCCTTCAAACTTCAAAGTCGGCTGGCCTTTTGTAGCCTTCTCTCCCTTCAATTTCGGTCAAAGCAATATTGGAAGACAATTGCAATGGTCCCCACTTTTCCAAGGTCAGCAACCGTGGCTTTTTCCTTAGTTTCCTAATGGAAAAATACTACCAAATAGAACTAGTTTCCTAAATAGCAAAATAAACCACAAAAGAAAGTATTTCAAGTTTCCTAATTCAACAATAAGACTAGTAATTAGAATTCAAGTCTTCCAAATCTTCCTCTCAAGCTGCCCAGAGTTTGAATCGAACTTGGAAATCGATCCCGAACGTGCTACCATCAAATTAATTGGAAGATTGCCCCTTTTTGTCACGTTTTGCTCTTTTTCCTACAATTTAGCACCATTAACCAAATATAAGTAGAATCCATCAATTAACGCAATATTTGGCTGAAATCAAGGGAAGAATAATTATAGATTTAGCGACAAATAATGACCTATCATTAATATTGCTATCCAGCCCACTAGTTACCTCAGTAGTATCATCACCAATATCACAGTTATCACTTAATGTGTCCCCATCTAAGAAATAATCAAAATCTGAGTCATATTCAGAAGATTGCTCACTTTCAGGTGTGTATGAGTTATCAGATTCTGTTTCTGATTCATTCACATCATGATCAACCTCTGGTTCAACATTATCATTCACCCCACCAACCCCTAAACCATCATTACCAGTCCCAACTCCCTGATTAGCATTTATATTGCTATTACCTACAGCTTCAACACCATCTTGCTGATTCCCATTATTATTTTCTACATCCCCATTATCATTTACCTCTCCAACATAGATATGAATGTATGGTTCATCCCTAAACATCCCAAACATATACATGACTGCTGCTTCACTATTGAGTAAGGAAAATTCATCATCCGGCATTTTAAAGCAAATTTGAGTGTTTATGGGCACGTTCAGTCCTTTTAGCAGCCCCCAGATCTCAAATCTCGACATATAATCTGGGTCAATATTATTGAAATGTTTTATATCCCCACCCACGTATGTTAGTCCTGGATTTTTTACAAAATGGCCCCCATAATGGACTTCGAATGAGAACATACTTTCCAACGGTGATGACCACACTGGTACGCGACAAAAAAACAATAAATCTGAGTGAGGGACCACAAAACCACCTTTATTGAACTTAATTAACATACTGTAATTAGCAATAATAAACTTAAAAGACACTACCAACACCGACCCATGCTCAACAGACTAGAATCTTGTAAAGAAACCTATAAACAACACAATTATTGCATGAAAATGACAGATAAGAAAATTTGGTCGCAATCAGCCCGACATGGAACGAACATAACGAGCACATGCAATATATATATTCCATCACAACCATACAAATACCCATTCTAAAACTAAAGCCCACTGCTTTGGGCATCCAGATCCATACAAAAAAGGGTAAAAAGTCGATTAAATACAGAAAAAATTAGGGCTTTGCATATTACCTGATTTGCTGAGATACTCTAAATATTCTACTTGTTTTTGGATTCTTCAGACCATTTTTTGCTTTTGCCCACTTCTAGTTACCCTCTGTAGTCATTCGGCTTTGGTTCTTCCTCGATCGCAAGAAAAAGGCAAAAAATTTGGCAAACTCAAGATCAGCTTTGCCTTGTACTTTCTGCCCGACACAATGGGTTTGGAGGAGAAGAAGGGTGATTTTGTCCGTTCAGTTATTATTTGAGGATAAAATTGTCATTTGAGTCCTAAAATAAACGGTGTGTAAATATCCGTTACTTTTCAGTGGACCTTGGGTGCGTTCTGCCTATAAACATATTTAGGGGTGTATTGTGCAACTCATATGAGAGTTCAGGTGGTTTTCTGCATTTAACCCAAATCAGAAAGAAAAGGGTTAAAAGCATTAAACCCTCCTGAACTTTACCCCTAGTTACACTTCCCCCCTCAACTCAATAAATAGGCACTTTACCCCTAGCTTTATGTTTTTGGGCAAAATTGCCCCTTTTAAATTAATTATTATTTTATTTCTTGTCTCTCGTTTGTTGCCCTTTTTTACTTGTCAATTTTCTTTATTTTTTAAATTTTTATCCCTTCTCTCATGTGATCAACTATTTTATTCTCTTTGCTATCATTATTTATATATTAACTTTAATCTTCTTAAACGTATTCTTTATTTATTTTTAGCTTATGTAGTTTTGAAAAAGGTAATGACCATAAAGTCTATTCTATAACAAAGTATATATTATCTCTAGGCATAAACTATTTCATACATTACTTAAATCAATATGTCTAGAGTTAAGAATAAATTAGTTGTTAATAAAAACAGTAGCAGTTAATCAACTATACATAAAAAAGTAAATAAAATTATTAATTACTTTATTTTTTGGGATATAATTTTAAATATTAAGTAACTTAAAGTTCTAGTTTGGTAATATCTTCCTAAACATTCAATTTACAAGTAATATGCACTTTTTCATTATAACTAGCCTATATCAATTTTTTATACTATATAGTTTGTCTTAAATTTTCTAATAATGTAAATAAATAAAACAAGAATGAAATTATAAGTAAAAGATTTTTACAATAAACATATAAATTAGTAATACTAATAAGAAAGTGAAAGAAAATAGTGACATGTGAGAAGTGAAAAAAGAAATTAGTAAAAAAGGAAAAATGAAAAAAATAAAAGAAAGTAGTGGAAAAAAAAACAAGGAAATGAATAAATAAAAAAGAAATAACATAAAATAGTAAGGGTACTTTTATCTTAAAATATCAAATAGACGAGGACACGGTGCTTATTTAATGAATTTAGGAGGACAAAGCACAACTAAAAGTAAAGTTCAACGGGATTTGGTGCATTTAACCCTAAAAAAAGTTGTAGTCGAATGACTTAAATAGCCATGGTTTGTTAGTGAAGGTACAATTGTAGCCTTATGTTGGAGGGAAAATAAGGCATATGACTAGGGAAGAGAAAAAAAGAAAGAAAACTTATTGCTGAGTGAAAAATGTATAGTCAATAATCAAGAATCAGTAGGGCAAAGAAAATCTCAAAAAAGCCCCGAAACCCTTTCAGAGAAATAAAAAAAAAACAATTGCCAAATACCTACTGAATCTTCACTTGATTAAACGGTTGAATGGGTCGACGAAGAGGACAAATTAAGTGATTTAAGAAGCACTGAAGTGATTCTGTGAACTAGCAATAACATCAAAATAGGGTTTTCACTTTGTACTTTGATGAAATTGAGCAATTCGAGGAAGAGTTACTGTGATTCATTTGTTGAAGTTAGATTGCATGAAGTTTAGGATTTGGCTCATTTGATGAAGTTAGAGTGCAAAAAATTTGGCTTGACTTCTGTTTTTTATTGCACCTTTTGGTGAACATGTACTAGCCGGAAAGGTATTAGTCCAATGATCAAAAATTTGAGCGCTGGGCAGTAAGAGGCTAAGGGTAATTTTGGAAGTGAAATGTTGAAGTGGAATGACATAGTTAAAAAGCGCTAACGATGTAAACTTGAGGTGGTAAAATGTATATTTTAAAAGATGGAAGAGGTAAGGTGATGCTACCCCAAACCTTCAGTGGAGCAAAGTGTGCTTAACCCTCTGATCAAACTATATTATTTAAGAAGCTAATCTTTTATTAATATTTGCCAGTAATTGTATGCAAAGCAGGCGGAATACCTCAATCAGGCAATCACATACAGAAGTGCAATAAAAAAAAATAGTAGATACTTATCAAAATAAGGAGTTGGCACAGTTGTCAGGAACAACTGTGTGAGGTGATATATGGCCCAAATTTGCTAATAATGCCAAAATCAAATTGTAAGAACCAACGATCACCACGTAATTCTGACACAACAAATATATGTGAGCCCATAGAAAAAGAAACTCCTAGCTCTATCTAAACACAATCTTTGTGATCTTTGTATACACCTCTCTACACTGTAATATAGATACAAGATCTTCTAACATGCATCCTGTACAATCTTACCATGGATAAATTCAGAGGGATATAAAAAATTGTAAACCCCTTTGAGTTCTTAAGTCTACATACTTGGTAGACTGTAGAAGCAATTTAATTCTACGTACAGTCTTCAGAAAAGCTTTTCCAATATAGGTACTATTTTTTTTTCACTTAGCAATATATTAGTCATTCGATCAGACTAAACTTCTAAATCTGCGTAGAATCTTGCCTCAAAAATATACAGTCCCAAAGATATACAGTGAAATAGCACACGAAAATCAATGATGAGATCTATTGATAACTATCAAACTATAAAACCAGTCAAATTACCTGCAGGACTCAATATGGGTACTGTTGATCAGCCCCATTTAGCCCTTCATTTCAATCCCCAGCCATAGTGAAAACAAACAGCAGCTTCTGTACCGGTTCTCAGATTCCAGAGGTAAAGGGAGACATAAAATATAGGTGCTCAATTGTTTGGTTATCCATAGGACGCAGCACACTCTTAGATTCCTTCTAGATGTTAGGTGGTGCAGAGGCCCCGTCCTGGGCCTGTACACGTGGCAGCTCAGGGCGATCCGAGTTGGGCTTGGACCCCGGGCCCATGGGGAACCAGCCCAGGTCACGCGGCGGCTAGGGCTCCGTGGGGCTCCCGAGAGCTACCCCGCAGAGGGCGGGGAGAATCCCCCTCAGCGCGGGATGGGGAGCTATCCAGGGCAAGTCCCGAAGCGTACGGAGGTCGGACTCCAAATAAAGTATAAGTAGTAACGCACAATGATTGCGCAAGGTACGCTCACTATTGGCAACTCGCTCCCGACTGCTTTACTGTTAGTACACTCCCCGCTCACCAGAAAACTAACTTGACCCTTCGGAGCGCCCTCAGGGACTACCTCGGGGCCCCTGTTAGTTCACCCTCTCGTTTTTCTTTCAAACTTATGACGCGCTCTTTCCATCAGCTCGCCGAGCTCATTAGCTCAGCTCGGTCAGGGGAAGTTCCGTGCTTTTTCAGTTGGCGCCGTCTGTGGGAACCCGAAGGTACGAGTATTTGCGTTTATGGCGAGAACGCGTTCCAAGCGAACCGTGGATAACACTGATCCCGGAGCCGGTGAGGGGTCCCGGCGAATGGAGACCGAGGCGGCCCAAGGCGCAGGGGGCTTGGCCCTTTTAGGGGAACGAAGACAGCAGATCTATCAGTTTGTAACCGAGAACCTCCCCATGCTGGAAGACATAATCCGGCAGGCGAAGGAGGGGGGTGAGGCCGGGGGTGCGCAGACCTCTAAGGCGAAGGGGAAGGAGAGGGAGTCGCTCCCCATTCCCTCGGAGGACGAGTCACGGGACCAGCCCCCCAGGAGGAAACGACCGCGGACTCCTCCTCGATGGTTGGGGACAGCGAGAGATATTCTCGCGACCGGTCCGTTGGGGGCCGACCGAGGAATCCCTCCTCGTGGAAGCTTGCGCGGAACGAACCGGAGCGCTCCCCCGCCCGATCTATCAAGAGCCGGCCGCGGGACCCTCCCTAATGGCAGCCCGTCCGGGACAAGCTCGAGCAGATCCTGCGTCCGCAACTGTACGAGAACAACTACGCAGCCTCGCCCTTCATCCGAGAGATAGAGGACTACCCGTTACCTCGGAGGTTTAAAATCCCGAACATCGAACTGTACGATGGTTCGACTGACCCGGAAGACCACCTCTCGGTCTTCCTGACGCACATGCGTCTACAAACCGCCGCGGATGCACTCCGTTGCAAGACCTTCCCCATGTTTCTGAAGGGTAAGGCCCGGCTCTGGTTCCAGGGCCTGGCACCGGGGTCTATCTGGAGTTTCACCGAGCTGGCCAGACAGTTCACCGCCCAGTTCGTCTCCTCGAAGACTTACTCGAAAAACGTGGCCCACCTGATGGCCATCAAGCAGAAGCCGGACGAGTCCCTGAAGAATTTAATGACTCGCTTCAACACAGAAAGCCTGCAGATCAGGGACAAGGATGAAAAGAAGGTCATGGCTGCCTTCATGAACGGGCTAAGGGTAGAAGAACTCTACTACAAGCTTGCCGAACAGCCCCCCAAAAACCTGGAAGAGCTCTTGACCCGGGTTCACGCCGCCGCCAACGCAGAGGAGGCCACCCGCCTGAAACGACAGTCAGATCGGGAATTCGGGGATCGGAGAGGACGGGGAAACCCCCTTGAAACCAAGGACGGCCAAACCAGGAAGAACGTCTTCGATCGCCTCTCTAAGGATAAAGCCCCCGCTCAACCGCCACTCCCGGAAAAAGGGTATACACCCCTGACTCGGCCAAGGGCACAGATCCTGGCTTTGATGGAGGCAGAGGGTCTAGGAGGACGGCCGCCCAAGATGGGGACGCCCCGGAATAAAAGGAACCAGGACCGGTACTGTGCCTTCCACCGTGATGTAGGGCATGATACGGAGGGATGCTGGGCCTTGCGGAAGGAGATTGAAGACCTGATCCAGCGCGATTTCTTGGGGCGGTTTGTGCAGCCAGGTCGGCCGGGCCAGGAGCGTGGACGTGCCTACCGCGAAGAGAGGGGCGAAGGCTACCGCCCTGAGCGGCGTGACGCGGCCCGAGGACACTCCCCCGACCAGGACACTCAGGACTTGGCAGGGGTTATAAATACCATAGCCGGGGGTCCCACGGGAGGAGACAGCCATACAGCCCTGAAGAACAGGCGACCTCCCCCCGATGGAGATGATTCACTGAAGTGTCTGCGCATGGATGAGGAGATCACCTTCGGACCAAGGGACGCGGTTCCCTTGGCATCCGGAAATCATGAGGCCATCGTAATAGACGTCGTCACCAATAATTATCGGGTGAAGAAAGTGTACGTCGATCAGGGAAGTGCAGTGGACATCCTGTTCTACAGGGTGTTCAAGGTGCTCGGCCTGGAAGATGGACAGCTAACCCCTGTTCGAACACCTCTAGTAGGCTTTACCGGCCCACCCATCAATCCGGAGGGGATGATCACCCTGATGGTCACAGTAGGTCAGGCACCCAGATGTCGGACCATCCCTGTCAACTTTGTGGTGGTCAAGCAGCCTTCCCCGTACAACATATTCCTAGGTCGGCCCGCTTTGAATGCCCTCCGAGCGATTCCCTCATCGCTACGCCTCAGCGTCAAATTCCCCGCCCCGGGAGGAGTTGCCGAGGTGCATGGAGATCCGGAGGTGGCCCGAGCTTGTTACCTAGCCATGCTCCTGGGACACGAGAAGGTGGTCGCTCAGGTGACCAGCTTGGAGCCTTACATCCCGGGGGAGGAGGATCGGCAGCTGGGCACTCAGGATGAGATCGAGAAGTTCCCATTGAAAGATGACAGGCCTGACCAGGTAATCCGCATCGGTGCGTCGCTACCGCCCAAAGAGAAGGATGACTTGAAGGCCCTCCTAAGGGAGTACGCCCAGGTTTTCGCTTGGACAGTGGAGGACATGCCTGGGATCCCGACTGACCTGGCCGTCCACCACCTCAACATAGACCCCCGCTTTAAGCCAGTGAAGCAGAAGAAGAGGAACTTCGCTCCAGAGAGAAATGAGGTGATCAGGAAGGAGGTCGGAAAGCTGCTGGAATCCAAAATCATCATGGAGGTCTACTACCCGACCTGGCTAGCCAACCCTGTTCTGGTAAAGAAGGAGGACCAGTCCTGGAGAATGTGCGTTGACTTTACAGATCTCAATAAAGCCTGCCCGAAGGACTGCTTCCCCTTGCCGAGGATCGACAGGTTAGTAAATGCTACTGTTGGTTTTGACGTTTTGTGTTACCTGGATGCCTTCAAGGGATACCACCAGATAGAGATGGCTGAGGGAGATCGGGAAAAAACTTCGTTCATCACCGAGGAAGGGACCTACTGCTACCGGATAATGCCATTCGGGCTGAAGAACGCCGGAGCTACTTACCAGCGTTTGGTCAACAAATTATTCCAGAACCAGATCGGCAGGAACATGGAGGTTTACGTGGACGACATGATCGTCAAGAGCCGAGCAGGACCCCAACTCGTCCCCGACCTGAGGGAGATCTTGAACATCCTCTGGGAAAGCCGGATGCGGTTGAACCCGAAGAAGTGCACCTTCGGAGTTAGGTCGGGCCGGTTCCTCGGTTTCCTGGTCTCCCGAGAAGGGATCCGGGCGAACCCCAAAAAACTCCAGACCATCATGGACATGGCCACTCCACGGAATGTGAAAGAGGTCCAGCGACTCGCGGGAAGGATGGCCGCTCTGAACAGGTTCCTCTCACGGTCTGCGGTAAGGGGGCTCCCCTTCTTCCGAATCCTAAAAGCGCCCAAGGACTTTCAGTGGACCGAAGAGTGCCAGAGGGCCTTCACCGACCTGAAGGCGTATTTGACCGAGCTGCCCACCCTGACCGCCCCGAAGCAGGGAGAAACGTTGTTCCTGTACCTGTCCGCTTGCAACGAGGCCGTCAGCGCGGTTTTGGTGCGGGAAGACAGGGGGGCTCAGAGGCCAATATATTATGTTAGCCGCGCCTTACAAGGTCCGAAAACGCGGTATACTCCGGCAGAGAAATTGGTCCTCGCCCTGGTACATGCTGCCCGGAAGCTCCGACCATACTTCCAGGCCCACAGCATTGTGGTCAGGATCGATCAGCCCTTGCGACAGATACTCATAAAACCTGAGGTCTCGGGTAGGATGACTAAGTGGGCCGTCGAGCTCGCCGAGCACGACATCGGCTACCAGCCCCGCACCGCTATCAAAGCCCAGGCCCTAGCAGACTTCCTCGCCGAAGGGGCCAGTCTGTCCACAACTGAGCCGAGCTTCCTGCCCGAGGAGGCCCGGCCGGAAGAGCTTTGGGTACTATTCGTGGATGGGGCCTCAAGCAAGGAGGGAAGCAGAGCTGGCCTGCTACTCACCTCGCCCACAGGGGAAGAGCTGACCTACGCGCTCCGGTTCGACTTCCCGGCATCCAATAACGAGGCCGAGTACGAGGCCCTATTGACAGGGTTGCAGATAGCCCACCAGATGGGTGTAACCGCGATCAAGGTTAGGAGCGATTCTCAACTCGTAGTCAACCAAGTCCGCAGGGAGTACGAAACTAAGGAGGACGTCATGAAGAAATACTTGGCCAAGGTACGAGAGGCGAGAGCCCTGTTTGACATTTTCGAGATCGAGCGGGTGCCGAGGTCACAGAACAAGCGGGCGGACGCCCTGTCAAAATTGGCATCCTCCTCGTTTGCCCACCTTTGCAAGGAGGTCCTAATCGAGGTGGTCGAGCAAAAAAGCGTTGATCAGGTTCAGGTCCTGGCCATAGACAGCCCAGCCTCATGGATGGCCCCCATCGTAGATTTTCTCAGCTCGGGAGACCTCCCCGCCAACAAAATCGAAGCCCGCCGACTCCAGCTCAGAGCTGCTAAGTACGCCTACGCCGGGGGGACCCTCTACAGGAGGTCCTATTCATCCCCCGGCTAAAGTGCGTAACTCCCGAAGAAGGCGATTACGTCCTCCGTG